>NW_020216743.1:0-42086 GCF_003070985.1 Temnothorax curvispinosus | reverse complement strand
ACACACACACACACACACACACACACACACACACACACACACACACATGTATACAGATACATTGTATATATAAACACGTATATATGTAGGAAGTGTGCGTAGCGATGTATGTGCACGCACGCATTTGTAGCATTGTGCCATTTTATATATCTGATGCATTACTTTATTATATATTATTCACTATTAATTATGACTGATATTAATCTAAATGCAACAAAATACAACAGAAATATAACAAAAAATTAAAAGATCATATATCAAAATTCTTTTCCAAAATCTTATATTTTAAAATAATCTACAAAAACTAAACGTAAACTTTGAATTAAGAAAAAAACGAAATATTCGAAATAAGTATTGCAAATAAATTTTGCATAAAAGACGCACAAACTACGTAAAGCTAAGAGCCGCTTGCTCAATAATGTGGTAACCCCTTCACGAGCAATCTGTCTAAGGGTAGAGATTAAATCGCAGACGCTAAATGTACAAAGTTTACCGATATGGTTACAAACGATCCGAAGAATCCAATCACCTCCAATAAACTATTAACGATGACGAACGAATAGCTTCGAACTTAAAGAAAGTTGAAAGGGCTTGAAGAAACTTGAAATGGCTTTGCAAATTTACTTATCTCGTTGTCGGTTTGGTAATTACTTTTCTCTATCCCGCGACCCCTTTCGATCATCAAGATTTTGTTCTCTTGAGATTGTTTACTTTCCATCATAATCAAAGAAAACAATTAAAAGATTAGTTTCGACTGAACGTCGTTTCACCGTCGTCTCTGTTATCGTTAAATACTTTTTAAGTTCTTGATCCCTGATTTGCAAATGCGACTGTCTGAGAATCTAGTCTTTTTATTTTGTCACTCTCATTATTATGCTATTCTTTCTGTTTGCATGCTCCTTTTTTCTGTACATTATTTTACAGTTTGAATATTAAAGTAACAAGTATCATTAAAAATAAAAGCAAGGAATATATTTATAATTGTTATGCAAAAAAGCAAATTGTTATAATTGTTATGTATAGAAAAGAAATAATTAACTAACTGCTTATATCAATAAATAAAATAATTGCAAATAATATTATAAAACAAATTAAAATTTTTACAAGTTAAATTTGAAATATTTGATTTTAAAAGAATGATATATGAGAGAGATATATATATCTTTTTCCATATATAACTTATAATATAATTTAATATAATTTATAATATAATTTTACAAGAAATCCCAGCACACACAAAAACTTTATTAATGTGTTTTGCAAAGAAAATTCAATACAAATTGATAATCCTTTCACAGATGTGCAATGACACATATCTTGCATTAAAATAACTGACCCTAAACACAGTAAGCGCTGCGATTCGAATCAATGAATCTCTCGTATGAACATCCTGGAATAAGAGGGTGAAAGTAAGCGGATAGCGATTTCGCGTGTATAAACTGCATCAATCACCGCGGTCTTCTCTAGTATATCTGCTCATGAACTCAAACGCCTATCACTCTTCACTGTTAAGTGGCGATAAGAAAATAAGGTGCGCCGCAAAATTTCTTGTTCGACTTTTTTTATGATTTGTAACCTCATTTTGAAATACTATTAATTTATCTTTTAACTGAGTTTAACTCTAAAAAAATGTTACATACTTTATTATTTTATTTTATACCTACATACATATATACACACGTGACATATTTCATTATTACTTATTGTCAGAATGCATATAGACTTCTTATCATAACATCATATCGCATACTAATCAATTGAAAATTTTAATCAAAAAGACGAACCTTCATATTTACATTAATTTATATAATATTTGGTGTATAAATTAATGCAGTACAAATAATAAATAATTGATACTTTCGAAAAAGTAACATAGTCTCTTTATGGTCATAGAATCGTTATCTTATATCATAAAAAAATCATCAAATTATGGTCAGAAAAAATGTCTCTCTTAAGGAGAAATTAGAAAGAACCCCGCACCATTCTTATGGGAAAATGTCTTTCTGCGGATTTGGCTAATTTTTGGATATGTGTAGTTCTCGTCATTCTGAACAAATATTTTAATGGGCACAACTTGATCCTATGAGCCGTTTCCGCGCTATAAGCCCTGGAAGGTCCAGATTTGAGATGTAATGGTATAAGCTTTTTGACTCGATATATGTGACCCTCGGTCTAGTGTGTGCGTGTGTGTGTGTGTGTGTGTGTGTGTGAGTGTGTGCGTGCAGAATTGCGTAGGTTTATATATGCGAACGTGAATTTCCTGCCATATTAACGTATAGTAATGCGTCACGCTCTTCTCACTTTGCCGCCTATGCGCAGACCGAGGATATTCTCTCGCTGGACGGAGTATCAGATGTTGCACATAATCTGTGCCAAATACTAACAAATACTCTTGAGGATATGTCTACCAAATGTTCTTGCGTATCATGTTGGATAATATCATATCATGTATTTATAAAAAAAAAACTACTATATGCACTTTTACATATTCCTACTTGCATTACTGCTATACATTATATAATCCTGTCTCTATACATGTTGAATAGTATACCTTTTAGTATCTGTGCATATTAAATCCAAATACACACCGTCTAGCTGCTTAGCTGCTGTCTGCGCATAGGCGGCAAAGTGATCGAGAAGAGCGTGACGCATTACTATACGTTAATATGGCAGGAAACTCACGTTCGCATATATAAACCTACGCAATTCTGCACGCACACACACACACACGCGCGCGCGCGCGCGCGCACACACACACACACACACTAGACCGAGGATCACATATATCGAGTCGAAAAGCTTATTATACCTTTACATGTCAAATCTGGACTTTCCAGGGGTTATAGCGCGGAAACGGCTCATAGGATCAAGTTGTGCCCATTAAGACATTTGTTCAGAATGACGAGAACTACAACATATCCAAAAATTAGCCAAATCTGCAGAAAGTCATTTTCCCATAAGAATGGTGCGGGGTCCTTTTTTAAACTGCTTTTGTTTCAAATCAGACTTATTAGCAAGTCCTTTCTCATTGTTTTATCTCTGACAGTCAAACCTTTCGCGATATGGCACGTGACATATAACGGTTGACATATAATTAGCATTTGGGGCAACGAAGGCTTTGGCTGAAGATGACAGGAGGTACAATGCACGCCCCCTTGAATTGTTCTCTGTCCCATAACTCGGCCACAAACCGCCCTTCGTATTCCGTTTAGTTGATGAGCGTGTCACGTAAGTCGCTTCGAAATTAGTCAACTTAATCGTTTATAAGACCGCACTTTTACGCACGGTTTAAGGAACTGTAAATAACGCAATGTTGTGTGTCATTATGTATTTCATAGGATTTACACTATACACCCAGCACATATTTTGATAATTGTATAAAAAGTATATAAAACAGATTTGTATAAAAAAATATTATATAGTACTAATTTATAAAATGTACTAAAATGTATAGTTAATTATGGATGTCATCTCCGTATATTTAGAAAAATTGTTCTTATTGTTAGTACAAGCACAGGATAGATTATGAACTAAACACTAAATTATTTTAACGTTAGAACTACCAAAAGGGTTAAAATAACTTTTTTTACATTTTTAAAAATAATCATTATTTATTTTTAAAACATCAGAATTTCTGAAATTTTCTCCGACTTTATTGAAATATATAGATAATTAATTTTATAAATTTGTTGTCTATTTTTCTCTTTTTTTTCTCTATTTTAATCTCTCGGTAGAAATAGGTATAGGTTAATCTTCGGTAGTTCTAGTGTTAAAGATTTTTAAAACATTATAGTTTATGTAAAATTCACGGCATAAGTGCATTAATAAAAGCAATAGACTTTTGACAAAACTTTCGAGGACATTATAGTACACAACCTGCGTAAATCGAGACGAACTGGGACTGAATTTCGAAGTTTCACGTTATGAGGAGGGTCCGCGGAGGAGGGTGATTTAAAGTTAATTGGAGAGCGGCAGCGCGATGGCGAGGAGTACGGAGGAATAAATTGCGAGTCGACGAATCAGATTGGTATATTCCAACGGTATTTCGGATTAAGTCGTTCGGTTATATGTCGTTTACATTGCGTCTCGGCAGTCTCTCCTGAATCATTCAGGGAAATTGCTTAATTTTAAGAAAGTTCCCGGTAGATTTACCAAGTTGGACTTTGACATCCGATCAGTGGAATCGAGAACGCGTGACTTACAAAGTATAATTTACTATCTTAAAAATATAACATAATGTAATTGTTAAAGAATTAAGCCAATTTTTTCCCCAATTTTTCTTAAAATGTCATGTTTATTTATCGATATTAAATAAATAATTAATTATTTAAAATAAAATAATTGTAATTATATATTCTTCATAAAAATACGAATATGTGTATTACATATTGGTTAACATTAACATATTAATAATGCATAAAATTGTTTTTAATTAAAAAATAGATTTAATTAGATTAAGAAGAAGGTGATTTTACACATATAATAATAATTATATTATATATGTAAATAATATTATATATAATATATAAGTTATTTATTGTATATACAATTTTATTATATAAATTACACATACACGAATATATAGCAAACTTTAATCCTTCTTCTAAAATAATTGTTTGATCAAAACTTATTTTACAGTTTTATGCGTTTTAATATTCTATTGATCTAAAAAATAAAGAAATTCTTAATTGAGCTATCAGATAAATACAAAAACTATATTAAAAATATTATATTATATTATACCTATATATGTATATCTAATAACATAATATTTTTAACAAGATTTTAAAATATAATATTTTATTACATATATATGTGATATATATATATATATATATATATATATATATATGTGTATATATATATAATCTTGTACAAAAATATTGTCTTATTTTGTTCGATAAATTATAAAAAATTTTGCAATCTGAAAAAATTTCTCTATTTTTTTAATACGAATTATACAGGGTGTTAAAAAAGGTGGTACCAAATAGAAATATGTAGTACTTGTGAAAACAAACAGAAAAGTCTTAACAAACATTACTCCAAAAACTATTTATTTCCAAGTTATAAAGCATTTAATTTATTCTCTGTTTGTTTCACGATATGCATTGTATAACGTATTTATAACTCGCAACCGCTCGTATACTTGTCTGTCACAAGCTTCTAAGGTAGACAAATAATGAAAATCATCGAACTTTTGGAAAATATTCTTCTTCTACGTCGACAACAAATGTAATTCATTCACGATGGTGCTCCTGTGCATTTCCTCAAGATTGTTAGACAGAAATTAAACAATTGTTTTCAAGAAAAATGGATAGGACGTGGCGATCTAGTTGTATAGTCACCTCGCTCACCAGATTTAAATTTGTTAGACTTTTATTTATGAGGGCATTTGTGTAGAGCATATGGTATACGCCACTGATACAGAAAATTGAAAACTCTTGTCAACAAATATAAAATAAATTAAATTAAACCTGGAATTTTCGAACATGTTCGATCTTCAATAAGAAAGTGTGCCGAATTGTGTGTTGAAATAAACGGAGAGAACATCAAACGTCTGCTATAGAAAATGCTTTGTAACTCGGTAATAAATGGTTTTTGGAATAATGCTTACTAAGACTTTTTGGTTTGTTTTCATGAGTACTACGTACCCTTAAAATTTGATACCACCTTTTTTCAACACTGTATACAAGAGTATGAATTATTGTAATATTTATATAATTATAAATAAGGAATACAAGAGTGTAAAAATTAAAATTCCATATATCGACACAGATGACCATCCAACAGCGAAATTCCAGCCGCACGAACAAATCGTTCAAACCGCACATATGAGCAAAGACTCGAAAAGAAATTGGTGCCCACGTGTGCATGCTCTGATGAATGTGAGCGGCTTTGCAAAATGGCAACGGGTCCCGCTGAGTTCGATATGTGCGTTCGGAATTCACTGTTCGACATGTCGTCGTTGAGACGAGGCCGGAGTTGGCGGGGGGTTCACAGCTGCGCAGTCTACGGGGGGTTAGTATTCTCTCCCACCCGACGACTGTTGCAGCCCTGAAGGCACCTCGTTATCACTGACTCTTTCTTCTCGTTCTTCCTTTTTTAATTTGAATCTTCTGAGCGGCTGCCTTCATAAACGTGCCATAAGCTTGTCCGTTTCCATGAAAAGTTGAATTCGCAACGGGTAATTCGTGTCAACGATAAAACAGCTATATTATAGCACGCACATTGCCAGGCGCATCATAACGACGGCTCAAATGCAGTTAAATTAAAATAACCATTTTTATAAAATTACCATAAGGCATCGTATATAACGCCGTTTATCTTCGCGCCTGATAGCATTAACGCCCTAAATAATCTCCGATATTCATATGTAAATTGTAATGTATGATCACGAGTGCCGTCATTGACTGTTATGTTAAATTTTTTCCATATACTCGGCCAATGCCGTAAACTCACGTCATAATCGTAAATGTAACATAACTTCAGACATCGGAGTTATACTGATTAAACTATAATCTTCCTCGGACGAGGCTGCGTAAATTCCAATAATAATTATTTTTAACAATAAGAGAAGATAAACAAACGTGCCGATTGTCCCACCGCCGCGCGCCAGCCGCGCGGCACGCCGCGCCACGTCATGCTGCGTTGTTGCGATCGCTTCGTATTTTCGGCGTCGTGCGCGTGTTCTTTGTCGACAATGGCTTGGTAACTCGAGATCATCGACGTCCATAATGACGATCGGTCGCTCGGACGATCATAATAGTCGCACCGAATAATGAGTAGGATAAAAGTCAAGGAAACAATTGCCTCGCCATTGTCATTTCGTGACCCATTCAGACTACCCTGTACGTGACGCGCTTTCGTCACGTACGTTTTCGCTAAGGGATCCGCAAACGAGATCGGAATTGGAAATTTCCGCATGTATCACGAATAAAACGACACTGCTGAGTTAGAGCAAATTATTACGCATCAGAAGATCCTTTAAAGTATTATTTTAAGAAGCTACTTGAATATACTTGAAAATTTAATATTAATCCAAAGTGTATTTACTGGGTAACATCTGGGAATAACGTGATTTGTCATTACCTAAAGGTTATACTCCTAGATATAAAATTTTGAGTCTTTTCATTATAGAATCGTGTACATACATTCGCGCATTGTTCGCAGTGTTCCTTGGGACATTCTTCTTCTCGCGTTTCCAGCCATCTTCACCAAGTCGTGTGAGACAATGAACGACAAAAAAAGGGGTTTTGCTTGGCGCGACACGCTCGTATACAAATGCATGGGGGCGTACGCTACTTCCGCTCTCGCCATTCAATCGCGATCTCGATTCTCGAAGGAAGAATGAACCATAAACCCGATACTCCGAGTATGGGAGACGTCGTTGCAAAGCTGAGCCGGGGACCGGTGCCGGAAGTCTCGCGTGTGCCATTTGCCTCGTACGATATACTTATACACGTCTTCGGGAATCACGATAAGATGAATAGGGGATTCCTTGAGTGGCGCGTGCCTGTTGCCACCAGGGCAGATCAGGAGAGAACGTCTGATTTGACAATGAGGAGAACAAGCATGAAACAACGCTTCCAATTTTAAATTATATATAACTATATAATTATTAGCAAGTTCGATTGGCAATTATTTCTTACAAATTAATATTTAAAAAATAAGCTATTATTATGCAGGGTGATTCGTATAAAGTGACCGATTTAATCGTTAGCGAAATTTGAAGACGTACGAAAAAATAGTTTATACCGACATGTTCAGTACATCATACAGGTCCCCCAATTATTTTATGGGTAGAGGCGTTAAGGACATTTTAAAGTCAACTTTATTTTCTTAAATAAAATGCTATATTTTTTTATTTCATAGTATGATAGCCCTTTATTAGAACAAGTTCAATAATTATTACATAAGGACATTCAAGGTCAGCCAAGATAGTAAAATAAGTTTCAAATGTAACACAAATAATTATTAGATTCTTGGTTTCCGTCTCTCTCCTCATTAAATTCTTATAATCTTAATCTGTTCTATTTCTGTTATTTTCCATAAACTTTGCTACTCTAATACAGTAAATTTATTTTACTGCTACAAATCCAACATGTTTTTATAATGTCTTTGATTCAGTCTAATAAAGCACAAGAGAGCTCAAGGCAAAGCTCGTAATCCTTTATTTCGTGACGAGCGAACGGAATAAAGGGCGAGTGGTCGGAACTCGTTAGAAGACAGGTTGAATCGAGGATACTTCAATCTTGGAAGGTGTTCAATGATCGATTTGGGTAGTCGTGGGAACCCTCAATAGCACGGCTTAGTTGCCGAGGAGTGTGTTACTGGCGGATTTGACGTGCTTATCAATGGATCACCGACGTAATAGGCTGCACGCACCCCCCAAATCAAGCACATAACTGATAACTGATATCTGATAAGGAAGCAATAGCCGATATTTGCGTGACAATATTTGCGTGCAACTGTTCACGTCCACGCCAAAGAAAAGATTTTATAGAAATATTTCTATTTTAGTTTGCATTTGTTTAAATTTTTGATATATGTAAAGGTTATGAATATTAAGTAGCACTTAACTAATTAATAAATTTTTAGAACAATATTAAAAATTACGAATTTATTTGGAGTGGTAAAAATCATAGTGGTGTACATAAGTCAAATTTTTTAAAATATTGACTCGTGTGCATAGATGTAATTTATATATTGTATAGATTGCATCTATGCATCGAGTCAATATCTTAAAAAATTTGACTTACACCACTATAGCTTTTACCCCTCCATTTAGACATATAACATTACAACATTCGCATTTTAACAAAAAATGACTTTTTTATTGTGTATACAAATTATTGTAGGATAGATAATTACGTGATATGAAATATTTACTTTTTACGTAATATAAATATTTTATTTCTTTAATAAAAGAAATCACTTTTCAATACAATGTAAAAAGCACATAAGTGAGTCTTATTGTTAGACAAGCTTGCATCTCAAACTTAAATCTTCCTTAGAATATTCTTTATTTTTAAAGAGTTCGATCATTTCGGAAACGTTCTTTAACGAGAGACATTAATCATCGCCGCAATGACACTCCGACGTTCTCAGGTACTTAATCTCTTACTCTTTTCTGATGTAAGTATCGGGCAAAACTGGCGGGGCAAAGTGCCAGAAAGAACTGGTCCGATGGCTGCCATCTGCCACCCCCAACCCCCAGGGGTTTCTGTCGTCGGTCTCAGAAGCTCGGAACTCTCGCGAGTGGCTTGGACGGCTCAATGCCTTTAACCGTCCTTCTAACCCCTGAGAAACCACCCTTACTACCACAGCGGCTTTATTCTATCGCAAACCACTGCACGGCGCTTTTCATACAAGATTATATAGGATATTACACGTTAAATGTCACAATTTAACCCCTCGAGTTACGTCGTCGGGTGGAACACCGAAGAAATCCTGTGGAAATGATTGGAACGGAAATATACTGTAGAGAAAACTGTCGAATAAATCGTGACATCTAACGCAAAATATAGAAAATTCTTTAAATTCTCATACCAAGAAGTGTCTTTATTTTATTGACTTTTTTATTTCAAGTTGTAAATTTTAGTAAAAATTGTTAACTTATAATTTTATAATTCTATGCATTTATACGTATACTGATATCAGCAAAACTCTATTCATTAGATTGTCCATAAAAGATATATTTCAATAACACTCGCAACAAAGTTAAACTTTTTTCTGGTAACATGAATGAAATAGGATGTTTTTAACTAATTCGCATATAGTAAATGCAAAAATGACAGTAAAAAGCAACACATTACATTTTTGTGTTGTCGACTATGCCAGTTTTAAAGATCGAGATTCTTTATGTATCGTAAAACACGTTGGCCTCATTTTTTATATTTGAAAAATTTCCGAAAGCAGCTCTGGACAATAGAATAAAAAAAAGCAGTTAATTTATTCTAATAACAAAGAATGTGTTAAAACATAAACAAGTAAATTTATTAGTAGAAATAGTGTAGAAAAAGTCCGCAAACGTTAATGGTAATAAAGCGTTAAACAATTTTGAAGTTCTTTTACTCCATGAAAAAAAGCACATTAAAGAAAGGAACCGGATTTAATATTGGTCACTTTTACAAATTAAAATATCAATTCTAAAAAAAAAGTGTGACATTGTGGAACTTATTGTTATATTCATAATTAGCACATACAAATTAACAAAAAAATAAATGTTTTTATTCGTATTGGGAAAGCCTTGTTGATTAGTTAATTAATAAGTATAATTGATTTTTTTGTGTGAGTTGTCGAATTTCAGCGTCTACAACCGTATTATTTCCGACTTGTTCGCGATTTGACTCGGACGAAGCCGTAAATCGGTGTCAAATTGTCGGGCAAATAGAGGGCAGGGACGAACTGACGAGCGGCATAAAAAAGCCTTATGCACAGCGTATGGCTCCTTGGTCGTTCCCCCTAGTACTCGGATCTCAGTCGAGGCGAAGGCAGCTGGCTCGTTTTGTGAATTCCATTTGAATAATTCCCGGTCGTCGTGGCGCGTGCCGCCAAGATCGTACGTACCGCTTCTCGAATCCTCGCGCCAGGTTGGTCCTTCTTTCGGTATCGCAGTTTCCATTGGCCCGTCTCACGGGAGACACGTGGCCGGATGTCGGTGTACGTTCCGTATCAAACGTTTCCGTTCATCTCGACGGGATAATACCGTCTCGCCTCGCGTTGCAACTCCACCTTCCTCGATCGGTATTCTTTTGTCTATTCTTAGGAGTCCTTGTAACCTCAAGATTCACGCAAAGGCATGTCTCGTAAACTTAAAAGAATTGTTATTTCTTTAACGACATAGGCACTTCATTTTCTTTACCGGCAACTGTTTAGTCCGAGTCAAGGGCTTTTTATCACGTTATCTTAAGATATATATGTTTGTTTGTTTAAGATTTAAAAAAGATACCTTTCTCTCTTCTTCATCATAATTTTCATGCTCTTAATATTTCATAATAAATAAAAACCTGAAAATCGTATAGCCCTTTTTCTGTAAACATCGAATATAAGCTAACTTCAAGAGAGAGATTCAAGAAGAGACAGATTATACGCAGGGTAACCCTATAATCAAAGTGACCACTCGACAATTTATGTGATAAATAGCGGAGGGTCGAAGAAGGGGATGCGGTCTACGTCGGCAGAGGTGAAAAGTTTATTTAAGACCAAATCATCCTTCATCGATTAAGGTAAGAGAGGGTGCGTGCACGGGGCGACAGTGCGATTGCGTGGTGAGGGGGTAGGAAAGTAGGGAACGGAGAGTCGGTACGTGTTATTGCTTGTATTGTGGCGCGGCCCCTCGAGCAACCGGTAGGGGTTGGTTTTAGTCGGCCAACTCTCCCCTGAGATTTCAAACTTCTCAGTTGCCCTTAAACGGAATGGCAGAATGCGAATTTAGTTGGCGGCAGCTACTTGTCGGCCAACGCAACGATATCGTACGTAGATCTTGTGTTATTTACACAGATAAGAATTTTAAGTTGTCGCGTAATAGATATTAGAAAGTATTAGAGAGTAATGATTGTTAAATTTTATTATTGAAAATATCTCCAAAATATACCTATTTTATTTACATGGATATAATTATTTAATTATCGTAAAATAGCACATAACGATTATACAAGTACTTTTACACCTTTACATTTTATAATAATATGCATTTAAAGTATGAAAAAATATTTCTGGTTATTAATGAATATGCGTAGCTAATATACGTATAATTGTTAAAACATTTGCTAATCACAGATTTAAAAAGTAACAGAATATAAATTTTATTTTACATGTGGTACAGTAACTATCAATCAATTCTAAAACAAATTTTGATATATAATTTGTATTGCTGTGCATTTTAGAACTAAAGAATGAATGCTTATTAATAATATATGTTTAATAAAATAATAAATTTTTTGCTACTAAAAATGTGCATTCTTATTGTTTATGTTTATTAATTTACTATCTTTCCAAGTAATTCTATTATTTGAATAATATCATTTACTCAAAAAGTTATAAATACTCTTTAAAACACATAAATAATTCTCAAATAAAAGATTCAAAACGAAGGAGAAACGGTACATAATATACTACTGCTTTAACAATTAGTCAATAATTTACAAGTTCTATTTTATATTTAAATTTGCATCAAAAGAGCAGATTATAAATCATGGGCTTATTTCACGACTTCACTTCGAACGTAATAAGTGAATGTACCTATTTCATAAATTCCCAAGCTGAAAGTATTATAATCTTTGAATTATCTCGAGATGCTATCAGGACACACAAATAATCCTCCTACGGAAACGCATCGATTTCATAAATATTTTTCCAAGCTGTCGCATTCCACTTCGCACCTTTCCGGTCGAAGTAGATCTCGCCGGGAATCGAAATTTCCCGGGGCGACCCCTCGTTTGCATTAATTATCTGTTACGTATCCTCTCTGTCGCGCGTAATTGCGGATGCACACGCACGGTCGAACGCTCGCGCGCATTCGCACAAACGCGCAATTCTCGCATAGGTACCTATCGTTATATCAATCTTGTTAAGTGAGCAATGCATATGCTTACGCCGTCGAAAAGTTTTTCGACGAATCGCGAACTGCGGCGGGGGCGTACAATACCCGCTGGGTATTACACGTTTTTTTTTATGCATATGTATGCATATCGTATGCGTACGCGGGCGGACGGACGGACGGACGCGGAACGGAACGTTGGCCACCGGTCGCGAGAGGTCGGATATAAACACCTGCTCGTCACGATCGGCCTTTACGGCCTGGGTCCCGCCGTCCGTGTTGGTGCGTCGGTCGGGCCTTTAATTTCTTTAACGGAGGAGTATAGGAAAATTTATCGCCAAAGGTGCCACTACGAACGTTTATGACCCGGTGTGCGTTAACGACACCCAATTAGGCACTAGCATAAAGTCGAACATTGTTATAGCTTACGCATATACGGCGGTATCAAGTGCCAGCGTGACAGGAAGGATTATTATCGACCGATACGCGGGAACGTCTCTATTTCAGTTATCTGGTTGTTTATGAGTGACGTGAAGAGTTTAATGTTGGACCAGTGAAATTCTTGGCACGTCACGAAATAATACCAAAATGATACGCGAGTGATAAATGTCATGCACTAATAGTAAAAAATATAGGTATTGCTACAAATTTATTAACCGAGCTTCCCTAAAAATTATATTCATAATAATCATTATGTTACACTTTTCATCATTTTATATAACATGTATACTTACTTAACACATTCATCGCCGAGCATATTTTACGTGACTTTTCGTTCACGCCAATTAAATTATTTTATACTGAAAACAAAAATTAAACATTTATAGTAGCTAGTTTTATAGTATTGAATTGCACAAAAATATAATACGTAACGTATTTATTTGTCTATTGCCCTATGATGGTCACCGATGACAAGGAAAACTCAATATCGATCCACCAGTGATGACCGTCATAATAAAGGTGAATGTGCGTATAACAGTGTTGTATATAAACAAGACAATATATTGTCAATAATAAAAGTAAAATTATACACCTTTTTACGGCAAAGAAGGATGTATATATTCATAATTATTTATTATAGAGATTATTTTTGCGTTATATCACGTCAATTACTTTGCAAATTTTTAAAATTGTTTATTTCTATTTCTGAAAAAAATGGAGAAATCTTTTTTATATAATACATTATCATGTTTATATGAATACGATTTATTTGTCTCTGCGGACAGATAGTTCGCTAAAAAACACGAGGAACCTCATCCAGATTTTGAAAAGCACTCACTTCCTGAGCAACCAATCTTATCTGATGCCAAGAGCTGATTGATATCTCGATATAGAAGAGGGGTGGTTCGAGTCTCATCCGCCATAAACCACCCCCATTGGCTTTATGAACTGCGCGTAGGGTGGTGCTGAACATCTAGTGCCTCGGAGGTAGGTACACATTTAATCATAATCTAATATTTAAAAGGTAATTTCACGGCCTGTTTACTTCGTGCAATCCGCCTACCCTCGCATCGTTTCATTCTCTTTCCCTTCGTGGTACGCGCTACTCTGACCAACGCTAGAGTATGGGAATCGCGTTTTCATAAACGGTACCACTTCTCACGGTCTCCATCAATACATCGTTCTCACACAACACATGAATTATGTTATATTTACAACTTTAAATTTGTTTATAAAACTTTACGGGTTATTAAGCCGCTTAAAGATTCCGCGATACTAGGAGGAAAATTTTATAACAATAAATTTTACTGTTTCTTAAATAATTCGTTTATAATGATAAAATTTTACTAGATAATTTTCTGTATAATTTATAAATAATTTTAGTCCTCAAATTGTAACGACAAATAAATATTATTTTTGTGTATTTAATTTTGCCGCATTTGAAAGGATTTGGCGGATATTCCTGCTCTCACTTCTTCATTTTCACTCTCTTTACTTGTGTGCGCAAGCGTGCTATAAAAATTAATCATTTAATGAAGATACATTACAATTACCATTATCATCATGTTCAGCATTATCTATATAGTCCATTTTTGGATGTATACCTCCCCTAGTTCTTTCTATGTTTCGCGGTCGGCAGCTACTCTTGTTCACTGTTTTTCCGCTATTTTGACGATGTTGTCTTTCCACCTAGTTCTTCCTAGATTTCTCTTACCCATTCCTGAACGCCATGCCATTCAGCTATGTTTCTACCTTCTACCTATGTTTCTATGTTTCTAGTTTACCTACCATCGTCTCTTCTCATTACATAACCAGCCCGCATCCATTTTAGCCTCGCAATGTACATCAGTAACTTTTGTTTGGTTGCAGATGGAGACATCTTAAACACTTTATCCACTAGCTGAATTCCCATTGAACACTCCATAGCTCTTTGTGTTGCTCTCATTTTTTCCACGGCATGTTCCGTGATGGTCCATGATTCAAAAGCATAAGCAACATTGGGAGTATACATTGATTGAAAACTTTTGTTTTTAAATGCTGTGGGTATTGGGATTTGAATACATCTCGTGGTCTTCCATAAGCCTAATTTTACTGTATGATTGATTTCTTTCAACTGATGTTATTTCCCGAAAAAGAGTGATGAGTTGCCGCAGATATATATATATTCCTCTACTACCTACCTATAATTCCTCATTACCTATATCTTAATACTTCCAGTTATAGTTTGGTTGCTCACAACCTTTGTCCTTTTAATATTATTTGAAAGATCTTTTATCTGTGGCCAAATTAAGCTCAGTTATTATTTATTGTAAATGTTCTATATTGTCTATAAGAGTAACACCATCTATATAGTCTGCGAAACATAGATTTGGCAAATATTCACCATTTATGTTTATATCTTGTTTTCTCCAGTTCAAGATTTTGAAAGCATCTTCTAAGGTGTTGCCGGTGTTGGTAAACAACTTTGGCGATATGGTGTTTTTTTGCCCGATTCTACGCTTAAAGGGATTGAATCTGTGTTGCTGAATGTTCGAAATGTCATTGTAGCGTCATAGTATAAATTTCGGATTAAAAAGATGTAGCGATAGTCTACTCGATCGACAACATTTGTGTGTGAATTATTGGTCAGGTTTCAATTGTATCGAAGGTTTTTTTAAAACCTATAAGCACAAAGTGGCTGATTGTACTTATTTGTTTTTTTTCCACTAACGTAAGATATGGATATGATTTTTTAGTAGCAGACTTTCAGAAACCTGCCTGCTCCCTAGATTGACACTCATCTAATTTGGATATTCTGTTAGTTATTACTTTTTATCAGTAATTTATACATGTGGCAGAAGAGCGAAATAGGTCGATAATTTTTTATCATCCTTGTTGTCTTGTTTTTTATACAGTAAGATTATCTCAGCATTTTTCTACGATGATAGTACCTATTTCTCCATATTTCAAACAAAAGTTAAATAGGCTTTTTAACACTCTTAACAGTGCTATTCCCCGCTTCCCTAATTACCTTAATTACAATTATTATTTACTTATATATTATAATACACTCGCTGTTCTTCTCTATTGCTTCACACAATCGTTTTCCGCTAGTAAATCGCTCCATAATTATCACAATTGCATATATAACGTGCATATATGCCAAAATGATATATCAAAAATATTTGTACCAGGAGAGACTAGGCATCAGAGGTGGAAATAGCAGATATTGTGTCCACGTGGCCAGATAATGAAAAACGTAATGTATTTGTTAAACGCTCGTAAACAGGCGAGCGGGGCACTGCTATTATCGTGGGTGAGCCATTGCGATTAATCGCCTGCCGTTGATTCATTCTGCTTAATTTATACGTAAATTATACCCGGTCGCCCTTTCGGTGCTCAGTGAATAAGTATAAACTTCCGGTGTCCATGCACCTCGGCTGCGTTCTACAGTATGTTCGTATATTTATTCCCGTGAACCCAGAACGCTTTATCCGCCATGTAACACGTAAATATCCACGTAATAGCAACAATGAGGTGCGCGAATTTCACTGAGATGGTTGTAAAAATTTATTCTACAATCTTTAAAAAAAAAACTAAATTTTACTTTTTACAAATTTCTTAATCCTGGCGCCAGAGCACATGCTTTATTTACAACTTCAATATTATCTACTATTTATTTTATGGAATTGATCAGTTTAACTTTTGAGAACTTCGCGTATATTAATCCGTCTACATCTTGCTTGTGAGTTATCAAGCGAGTTGTCAGTAGCTAAACCATTATTGTCAGCTAGATGGATACAATTTGCACTTCTTCTATCACGGTTAATTGCAAATAAAAAGCAACTATTTATTCTACGAAGGTTTGTAGAATTATTGTTGAAAAATATACATATATCTGCTAAATATCATATTTTTAAAATAAGCATCAGTTTTTTAAATAATAGTTTAGCGATATAACTCGTATTAATGTAAAGAAACATATCAATAACATAATGATGAGAGAAAAATTTAGTTCCTAAGATATATAGCCAAGATATGCTTCGCAAAAATCTCACGCGAAAATAAGATAAGTGCTGCGTGATCTTTTATGCGACCTTGCTTCAGGTTCCTTGTTTGTTATCTTTTTCCTCGTACTCGAAATATTATGTAAAGACTCTCGCCAGAGAGACTCGTTGGAACGGTGATCGCAAGCCGATCCAAGATCGCATTATCGTGTTGGCCGCCAACTTACTAATTACAGAGTGCCCCGTACTATCTCGATTACTTTAATTAACTGACCGCTTCGAATTAACGTACACTAACCACTAACCAACGCTCGTTCATCGTACACAAATGTTCGGCTTCCGTGATGCATGCGTTGCTAGCGTAGATACGCGCACACGCTCGTCGTCTCACCAATTTACTACTTTAATTTTTCACGTGTAAATCCATAAGAGGATGACCTGGCTCGTTGCTCGCATATCTCGCACGTGTAACCGTCCCCCGCAGTGTAAAGCGTCAGCGGATAATTATATTTTCATCTCTCCGCCGCATTAAGATCCTATCTAAATGCGTAATGAGTATGCCTAACGAGGACAGAGTTGTTACATACATACGTGTAATACCTTTTATATATATATATATATATATATATATATATATATATTCCTCGTATATGTGTGTATATCTATAATTATTTATTACAAGAACCGCGCACACTAATGTCGCAACCTATCGCTTAATTATAAGCAAGCATTTAATTTACGCGAGTGCAATTTATATACGTTGCAGCGAGAAGATGTGACTATGATATTCTTGAAATATTACTCTCGTAAAATGGAATAATGAGCGATAAAGTATTTGTCAAATATATTACTTTCTACACGATTAAAATAATATAAAATTGTGCAAGAAATAAATTTATTTTTAGCAAAAATGCATTCGATTTTGTGAGAAATGGATAATTAAATATTTTCCAAATAGCTTACAATACAAAAAATATTTTTAGACTAATATTTTAAAACCTGCTTTTCATAAATTATAATATTTAGCAAGTACATATTTTTTGATAATTTTCTGAATTTTCCTTATTATTTTTTATTTTCGATTAAACGTGATATCAGAAGCGCAATGCGCAAAACTCATTGTTACTATTTAACAAATAAATAGTTAATTATTGCTTTACTCGGTAACGGATATATATATATATATATATATATATATATATATTGTATATATATATTGTATATATATATATACGAGTATACCTATATGTGTTTTGTATGTGTGCGTGTCTTTTAAAATGAGTAAAATATGCCAACTAAAATTTTTTCTAAAATAGTTCAGAAAGATATAAATTTTATCAGCTCAAAGATGACATGCACGAGAGAAGAGAGAAGTGCCAAATATGTAGTCACTTAAATCGTACCCCATTCGATGTTTTTCTTATTATTGAATATAAACGACTTTTAATGGTAAAAATATCAAATAAGAAATATAGACAAAAAATTTCGAGATTACATTTTATTTTATGCGTGTTACAAACATTTAAAAAATTAGGTACAATTGATATAATTTTTTATCAATTTATATAGCTGCAGACAACAATCTAATAATTTTAGCGGTTTTATTCTGCAGTTTCATATTTTTATAAAATTTGATTTATTGTAAAACATTTTACGTTTATTTTATGTATATATTACAGTATATTTAAAATTTGAATCAAGATATTTTTATGAAATTTATTGTAATATCATTTTATCATTAATTTATCATCTTACATCGTATCATCATGAAGTTTTTTTAAATTATTAACTAATTTTAAATTATTACCAGTATGCGAATTAGTATCAAATAAATAACATAAAATATCTTATAAGTAGTACGATTTTGGCATATACATAGATTCTTCCATATGTACTTATTGGCTTAGTTTTAAACTAGTACGCGTATGTGTATGTTTCAGTCTTTTAAAATCTATTTGTTTTATTAATATATTTGACATTTATAATTTATGGCACAAGAATATTGTATTGAAAAGTACTGTTTGAATTTCATGGCACACTGAATTTTGTAATTAAAAAATTTGATTTGAATTAATTTTCATTCAGTTTACGAGGAATTCCCTAGGTAAGATAATTCACGTCATGTTGCGAGTGAATAGCTGCTTCCGAATCACATCGTTCAAATTCTTTTCACTACCATGTACTAGGCCGCCTTAATGCGCGTTAAATTGCGTTATGTCTACTTATTAGTCACGGCATGAGCAGGCTGCGTGCAACGTTGAAAAGGCAATCGTGTAATACGTCATAATTTCCATAGCGTGACTGGACACTCCTCCGGCGGTACACCTTCATCATTTTCACTTCATTAATACGCGGATGCGTTTTAATTTTCTGCATATAATTTATTATTTATTTGACTTCAATCTTTATATATTTTTAAAAATTGGTATTAATAACTTTATGGAAGTCATATTACACAAATTAATTGCAAATGCAAGCACATTTGTATTTTATACTATGTTAATTATTATGATAAATGCTATAGGTATATATATATTATAAATTCGACACTGCCTTGAAAAATCCAGTTTTTCTCTATATATATATATATATATATATATATATATATATATATATTATATATAATTGAAGGCATGTGCAACATCTACTTTGCATGATACTTATATTTTTAGAGTAAAACTGGATTTTTCAAGGCAGTGTTGAATTTATTTAATAATATTTCGACAACTTGCAATTTTCGTAAATCGCGCCGATAACAAATTTATCTTTAAAATTAGAGATCATGAAATTGTTGCGAATATTTCAGACTATTGTCAGAATATTTCATGCAATTAAGAATTTAATAAGCGGCATTTATAGCATACATTTTTTATTTAATGCGATTGTTCCTTTATTATATTAATACTTTACAAGTTGTACCGCAAAACCGCGAGACTGTAAATTATCGTAAATGTCTCAAAAGTAATTTCCGCAGTTTGGGTGTAACATAATAACGATGATATATAGGTTTGCGATAAACTCACTATCATAAATTTCGATAAAATCAAAATTTGTCGCATATCAAATAACCGACGTGCAGCACATTCGCGCTGTTTAGCGATCAATAAAATCGCAGTTTAATTAATTTTATATAGATATACGTAAATATAGGTTACATGAAATGACCTTTTGCCAGACATGCAAACGGTTTCCCTGGTAATATGCATGCAAGCCTTTCGTACGAGCCGAATTAAATCCACTCCAATGAATTTTTTAACATTCTATTCAAAATATTGTATATCGAATTATCAACTATCAAGGTACCATTTAAAATTTGACCGATTTCACAATTCGCGGTATGAATTAATATTTAGTTATTTCTTCGGTGCATATCTTTCTTCGAAGCTCATACCTCGACTAAAAACATTTATACGAATCACCCTCGAAAGGGCAATACCCTACAATTCTGGCATATAGTAGGTTTTGAGAAAGCAAAAAGAGAAGAAAAGAAGGGGTAAAATTCATTCACCGGGACTTGACATCAAGAGAAAGAGAGAGAGAGAGAGAGAGAGAGAGAGAGAGAGAGAGAAGGGAAGCAAAAGTCGCAATTGGTGTTACGAAACGACACAGGTGAGGGTGCAACGATAAATCAAGATAAACTTATGATAAACAAATTAGTCGGCGCGCGCTGCTGCCCTTTACTGGTGTTATTGTCTATCGTATATCTCGGTACAAATTACCGGCCGTCCTGAACACCGCGGGCTAACTGCTGTTCTTAGGTAGTCTTAGTGTTGCGCACACGTACGGGGGTAGAAGGATATTTGAGGGGTAACTCGGAATTAATGTACCACTTCCTCTCCTTTATGCAACCTCGTATTACACCGTATTAGAGCAGCTTTTCTACACGGAGTATGTCAGATGTAATAAATACAAATATTATAACAAGATATTTTTCAATAAAATTGAATTATTTCTTTATAGACATTATTCCTTACAGACATTTCTTAGAATCATTTCGTTTAAATATATTATTACAATGTAAATTCAATAATTATAATGTCTCAACGCTACAACAATTGCCATTCAAATTGTTATATAAATTATTTTAAGTGCAAAATGTACGTTGATCTATGTATCTCGAACAAATTGTTCTCTCGCTCGCTTCCCGAAGCCCGTTCTGATTGCGAGTTGTACGATAAAACGGTGCGGCGGGGCATCGCTCTAGCAAGAGTGAATAAGCGGAGGAGAAGCTAATTTTTTAAAGAGCACCGCGAAAAGGGAGTGCGAACAGGCAAAGCAACCCCGTCCGCGGCTACTCCGTCCTTTTCGTCTCCCCCCCCCCCCCGCTCACCAGCTCGCCGCCTCTCTGTCTCACGCTCGCTTTCTCTCGATTCGATCGCGCACGCAAGCTGTTGGAAGAGCCTCAAGCCTGCCAGCTCGTATTTCTCGCCCTCCAACAAGATACCAACCACCTCGGCGGCCCCATCCACGACTTTACATCACACCATGTCCCACAGGCATACGTTCGTATACGTGTTCACCCACACTCGCGCGCGTACCTTAACCGACAGCCACCCGCCGGCCGTGGCCGTGCGCGTGAGCATGAGCGAGCGTTGTAGCGCTGCAAAGTGCTATCTGACTAACCATCTTGCTGATCCTTGGCCCGAGACGCCGAGCTCACGCGGATTGTGAGAGAGGGTGAGAGCGAGCGTAATGGGGTGGTGGTCCCTAAGTCACGGATAGCTTAAAACAGCGCCAGCTTAAAAACCTTCTTGTGCGCATCTATCTGAATTTACAGCGTTGCGACTACCAATAAATCCATCTACAGCCAAAAAATCTGTTGGGTGCACTGGTCATAGACTAATACCATCACATAATACAACACCAAATAGATGTGTTATAATACTGTTGTATGAACAAGGAATTTACTTAAGGAAAGAGCAATAAAAGAGGTAAATTAATACGACATGTATGATAAATAATTCATAATACTGATATAGATTGTTCCTGGAAAATTTAAGTACTATATAGTTAAACGCAAAATTTTTTTTTTAATAATATTGTCACTTTGAATTAGTTAACGTTAAAGGAAAGTGTTGAAGCAATTGTGGTAGGAGAAAAAGGGTAGAATAAGAAATAGTAGATAGAAATAAATGTTAAGGTTGCGTTAAAGTTATATGGAAGAAATATGAGAGAGTGTATAAGGTTACTTGTAAACCAAGTCCACTTCTTAACTTAAGCTGAAGTAATAAAAATTGATTGATAATGCCGATTTGAAGCAAATTAATAACCACGTGGTAATTACAAGAGTAATCACGGTGCCGAGAACGTTATCGAGCTTAACCATCGTTGTGGCTCTTGGCGCGAAACAAAGTGTCGGTGAGGAAAAGCCGGGATACGAAACCATATACGATTGTAGAGAGCTTAAACTGCGCGAACTCCGTCTCGAACTCCGCGGGCAACAAACGATTTCCGTCCCTTATACTTAGTCTGAATACTTAAAATACTTTGGTTTACTCTTCCGGTTCGCGTGATCTCCCTCGAACTTCATCGCTTTGCATCGTTTCTCATGGGATCATTCGATGAAAAGGTATTTCGCGAGGGGTAGTGCCGCGCGCCGCCGCCGCCGCGCCGTGTCATTGGAGAACGAGTTCTTTGAACCAGCGATGTCATTAATCAACGGAACGCATTAACTCGTCAATTTTACAAGATCGAAGACCACGATTAACATAACACGATATTCATTATCGAACATAATAAAAGAAGCCTTGAAACTCTTTGCTCTGAAAAGAGCAAAAAGTAGATTCAAAGGGATCTGTTAATCGCAGTTCTTAATTTTCTTAATTATGATTAGGATTGCAAATGACTTTAGAAGAATTATATATCTGAATTATCGATACACAAAGAGCATAACAATAATATGATATATTTTGCAAACAATACTTTAATTTCTATTTCTAAATATTTTAAAACTGTAAATAGAGTATGTGTTGGATGGCATATTTAAACATTATTTCAACCACATGTGCGATTTACAATAGCTTTTGATATTCTTTAGCACATTGCACGTTAAATATTATAGAGAACGCAAATAAGTTATACTTTTTCATATCTTTATATATGTCACATATCTCGCTCTTTTACGCGAAAGCATACTGATTATACTCACTGTACCTACATATCTGCGAAGTTGTGTCTATTCGTTGAGAAAAAGGTCCGAAGTGGATTGTACAACGAAAAAGCCCGCGCGCGTCCGGTAAGACCCAAGACTGCGCGAGGCCTCTCCTCAAATATTAGCGGAGGTTGCCGGGGTCTCCCTTTGAATCAGAATCCCTGAAATTTCTATAGCAAATAATCGGAGACAGCTGGCTCGATGCGAAATCAAGTAGCGTAATAATGCCCCGAGACTCTACAACGGGGAAAATAAAGCGAGAAAGGAAGTCGCGGCGGTTCCATTGAATTCGAGGACGTTCTCGCGGTCTCTTCCGTCGTCTGTATATGTCAGTTATGTGGGAGTAAAATTAAATAAATTTTTACTTGTAGCTTATGCAATATCTATATCCACCTGAATATTTATCATTTAATTTATGAATCAATTTATCTCTCGATTATTATCATATGATGAAAGTTTCTACGCAATTATTCCCCAAATTTAAAAAATAAATGCGGGCGTTTATTATGAATCCACAATTTTCTCAGTTGTAGTCCTCAATGCAAAAGTAATATAAATTACAGAAAATATTATACCTTAACCGCATTCAATGAATCTATCCAAGTTAAATTTTTCTCAATGCACGAACACACAGCAAGGCAGATATGCATGTTTATTTTTAGTCCGCAATTCTTTATCTATTTTATTATTGCTGTACACCATATATATGATGACACAAAATAAAAATTTCCCTCTCAACTATTTAAATGCAAGATATTTCAATATATAATAACGAAATAACTTTTAGATAAAATGCACGTAAAATTTACAAGTATACAGTTGCTCCATGAAAAAAGATATATAGTTACTCCACGTTAATAATAAAACGTGAAATAATAAATATTACTCAACTTTTCCATTTCCAACTTTTAATTTTTAATATTTTATAAATTTTTGTTGCACTCGAATTAGTTATTTAATATACTTTGTTTCTTGCTATGATATCTAAACTAAATTGTAAAATCTTAAGTTAATAATATCTAATCTATTTACACAATTAAAAAAAAATTTTAAATCTTGCAATACAATCAGAATGTTATGATTATAGCAAATACATTAGATTTATTATTTGAAATATCTTCTTTACCTAAATTGTTCAATTTCTGAGAAGTTGCGTTACGTCATACAACTGTGTTTAACACCCGACGGCAAATATTCGATTGCTAATTAAATAATTTTTCGCGCGCGAAATTTTATTCCACTTAGTTTGCAATAAAATTCGCGTAAAATAAAAGCAGCGGATACTTAACACGCTTACCGAGTGTAACTGGGTGGATTGGTCAATAAAGCGATATCAAGTTTTTCGGCCGGTCGTATCTCAACGCTTGGCAATTAACATCGTGACATGTTACCCCATTTTAACAACGGTGAAATGATACAAGATACTCGATAAATATGCTAATCGCGGCTTCGCGCACTCTTAAAATTCTCCATTCAGCGGTTGTAGATTCAGTTGTTATAGTGTCAGCTGCTCTCGCAATATACGATGAGACATACACGTACGAATACTCCCGTGATGCTCGGACAAAAAGTTGTCGAAGTTACATGATCTCGACACGAAAACTTGAATGACTTCAATATAAATCATATAATAATAAGATTTGCCATATGACCGTCATGACACGATAATATTGTATTAAAAATAATAAGAAATATGGCGGACTTTGTATCCAAAATAAGAAACTCTTCCTTTTAAACTATTTAAACTGTGAATGCATACAGAAATGATGAGTTTTCTGAACTAATGATTCAAAATTAACTGTCTATTAATTATCACATTAAATACATTTAAAAATATATTAGTAATAAGAATAATAGCCAATTAAGAATTTAAGCTTTTCAGGAAATATGAGTGTGAGAGGGAGTTTTATATATTAAAAACCTTTTGTACATTTCAAATATCACAATATTCAGTATCACTTTTAGTGTACTCAATATTACTTAACGTTTCTAGATTAGCAAATTTTAAATATTTAAGATTTAATAGAGCTGACAAATTATGTATTCTTTATTACAGATTATCCTTCTTATATGTATAGTTGCAAACAAAAGTATTGACTTAGTGCAAACGCTATTGTAAAATGATCTACCAAAGATATATCTTTGAGGAAAATGACAATAAAATGTTAATTTTTGTAAAAAGCTTTGTTTTTTGTTTGCATTTCATTACACGTTATAGGAATTAATATAAATGAATATGCAGTCACATATGAAAGAAATAAAAACATTTCCCAAGAATGTTTCATCTTTCAACAAATCTATTAGCATAATGAATTATGTGTATTCTTGATTAATCAACATCACTACTGTTGCACATGACGCGAAATGTGATTACGTTTTTTGGTTAATAATAAAACCTATCGTCTTTTGTAAAACAAATCTTAATATTTTTTTTTACTATTTAGATTCATTTTTAACTCGGTTACAAAATAACTACATGATAGAGTAACTATACATAAGATAAAGAAATGACATTGGGGGAAAGAAAAATTGTATTGAATTTAAAGTTGAAAACAGAGAATACCTAACACATTTACAAATTTCTATAGATAATTAAAAAAAATCGTTATACAAAATCCATAGGATTATCAAAAAATTTCAAAATAAAAAATTTGAGAAGTAATGAATAAAGTAAACGCCCACCTAAACTAAGTACAAAAAAAAACGAAAAATTGTAAATATAGTAAGAGAAAATACATCACAGATTCTTACACAAATAAATGAAGAGTACGGTCAAAGCAATAATTCGAAAGTAATATGCAGAATTTTTTATAAAATTTGAATATAATTTGAAAGCCCAAAGAAAATTTTTTTTAAAGAAGCGTTTTTATTTTTTTCATGTAACTTTACTTTCATTTATATTAATTTATGTAATATATGTATAGTCAAATATAAGGCAAGGAATAAAAATACAGGTGAGCAGTTACCATTTTTTTCGAAGACCATTTTACAGTATCAATCACCCAATGTCAATATTTTTGTCCGTCACTGTATATACAGTATTCTTTATTTTTCCATATTTGTTCATGTTACGTGAAATGATATCGTCTTTCCCGCGCTGTTATGTAATCTAGCTGTTCTAATCCCCGATCCGAAGAATCTACGGTTAGAGCGTAGCGGCCATCGAAGCAGCTTATGCCGCGGGAGAGCATTCGGCGATACAATGAATAAACAACGAAGCCGCGCGCGGTCGAGTGAACTCCGTGAACGAGACCTTATTGGGATATTAATCGCCGTAGCAGGCGAACGCTCCGCGTCCCAGAGTGTTTGCACGAGGTTTGAAGAGGCTGCAACACCAAAGCTGCCTTGGCCTCGCTCTGCCCTCCGCGCCTCGCCGTGCTTTTAAGCACAACGAAACGCTCTTCGCGAGACCCCGGCTCCCGTGCCGTGCCGCGCGCGGTGCTCGAAGGCCTTAAGTACTCGCTCGAATACACGGATGCTTCGGACGCACGCTCGAACGCGAAGTACTTTAGGTAGTAGCGCATAGGCCGGGTAGGCGAGCGGGCGAAAGAATCCTCGAAAATAATGGTCGTCGATGGCACAAGCACCGTGTTTATAAAACATGGACGGGGCGAACTAATTGTTCGTTAATTTCCAGTGGCACTTACCGCACCGTTACTGCTTCGACATGCATTTGTTTGTATCGTGCGCGCACATTGTTTTGACTACGCAAATTGTTACGCCCTACCATGATAATCGTCGAGGCGCTTTCGAATGCTAAATGTTTTTATCGCTAGCACGACACGTCCGTGTATATATGTATGTATGTATGCGCATACATCTGAATCATTACAAGAGGAAGAAATGAAGTGACAAATTGCTGTGTTTATATAGCGCAAATAGCCGAAGTAATTGTCGGTTAATCATGTTGCTCGCATCTTCTTCTGGAAAACACTCGTTGAAAAGTAAACTTGAATCTAATAAAGTTAATTGTTGTGTGTAGATAAAAAAAATTCAGTAACGAAACAATGAGATATGCTAAAATTTTATTGTATAATATTGTAGATGCAATAATAGTTCAATAATTCAAGAAAGAGAGAGAGAGAGAGAGAGAGAGAGAGAGAGAGAGAACGGAGAATAAGTATTATGGAATCACTAATTTCTGTATTATAAATGTTTGAATTTAATTCTTTTGTAAGTTTTTATTCCTCTCTCGACATGTTAATACTATTTTTTTATTACTACTAAAAATATTTATTTCATTATTCATAAAAGTCATAAGAAATTGAGATATATATAAAATTTCTACAACGTATGTATACAGACTTCTTAATACTTACTTTTACTTAAACTTTATTTTTGCATTCTGTTATATTTACAAACATATAATTAAAGATTCACGTTCAAAAATTCACTGTGTTATTAAAAGACAATTCAGCTCACAATTATTGTTGATTTTTGAACGTTCATATCCTTTTTGAATATATTTGGTTATTGCACGCGACACATCCCGCTTTTTTTTCAATGCGAGAGAATGAAGCTGCGACGCGACGGGCGTTTTAATCCATTTAGTACTCTCTGGATGCAGAAAAGCGGTATATATATCTTCGCTTTATCCGTTCATGCAATCTGGTTAATTATCCCAAGCTTTTGATCTCATATTCTACCCTTCGATTAATGAACTTCTGTGTTATAGACTTTGAGGACACAACTGCGTACACGACTGCGTTATGCACTCTCTACCGCAATCGAATTACTCTATTGCTAGACATATTTATCACTTAAAAATCGATCAGAATTATGCGTATGCTTATCAGCGCGATTTTATAAAAACAACAATAATAATAATAGTAATTTTTTGTTATATGGCGCGAGGTGTTTAATATATGCGACTTACATGTATTGTTGTTTCTTTCTATTCTTGTTGTCACAAAGTTATGTAGATATATTTATTAATTTAATTATTTATTTGTATAATATTTAAATATAATAATAGTAAATGCTTATTGTATAAGTATGTAAGTGCTTATTAGTAAATAAATCTATTTATTTATTTATAAATATGTGTACATATTATACATACGTACGATTACTCGTTCAAATAACAGTAATAATAAAAATTGATATAATAAACTAAGACAATGAAAAATTTAGAAATAAAGAACATTGATTTTAAATCAAATGTTTTATTTGTTTAATTTTTAATTTTAAATAATTTATAATTTATATAAATCTGTATAATTTACTACTTAGGAAAGATCTACAAATTTAGTAATAAACTTGAATAACGCAACATGAAAAATATAGAAGACTATAACCAATTCGGTTGGACGCACCAGTGCGCACTCACAATCAGTGCACATTAAAGCCGTTGTACACAAATCAATATATAAAGTATATGTTTAATATAAACAGGTTAAGTCACGAAATCCTTATTATTGTACTATTTCATAAAACACATATTGGGCATTTTATCAGTCGAAATATTTGCATTTTACTTTAATAAGTATTATAGACATTAAATCAGTGTACAATGACTTTAATGTGCACTGAATGCGCCCAACCTATTCACTATTACAATTATAATTCAATTCATTACCAATTTTTTAAGATAATAAAAAAACTGATTTTAAACTGTGTATGTTAATACTTACAGAAATTGTGAAAATGTCGCCGTTTAAACTGACCCCAGCAACACAGCTCACAACACAAATTTTTCTTTTTCTATAAGCCCGAAACACTTTCACCGACTTCCGATTAATTATCGAAAATCTAACATCGAATATACTTCAAGATTTGAATGAAATTCATTCTTATTAATCACGGTGTGGTTCTTCATACAGTCCTTAACAACTATAATACAAATTTATCGCGAATAATTTCAGATCACACGCATCGTGACGCGAATTAACGTCATCGAGTTCAAAAGATTTCATTTTCATTGCAAAAATGAATCTTTCGTGACAATTCGGTGTTCGACACTTCAGTAATTAACTTTACATAATCCTGACTGTCCGACGGCATCGTCAAGATCCGTTAATGTTTCAATCCACTATTCGTTTCACACATTCCATATTTATAATCACCAACAACATCCCGTTTATTAAACTAGTCCTTCCGTTTCATTTTTAATTTACTCCTAATCATCGAAACATAAATAGAATTTCTCTGGAGATAATCAATTATGATTTGAAAGTTCAATCTCGAAGAATCATTCTATAGCAAGAGTGATGTTGTTTAAACATTATTATCGGTAAAATCTCAATTATCTTCGTGCACCGAAATATCTTTTGCACCAATCGATCTCAAGATTGATTTTCCCCTTGCTCTTTCTCTCGATTTCTCTGTAAAATTCGATAAATTTTATCCGAAAGTTTTTAATCTCAAAACAGTGTCCAGTTGATTCACTGATCTCTGGTCAACGTCACATCCGATACACGACTCAGATCACTTCCGGAAGTATTCCCAATAGCAGTCTGGAATTGACGAATCCGACGATTCCCGATGGGATGGATCGTGGATGGATCGCGGCGACGACCCCGAGGCGACGATTAAAAACGCCGTTCGCCGCTGGTGAGGATGACGTGTGTGCGTCGCTTGCTAGCGAGCCGCGAGAAGGTTCCAGCTGCGCTGCGATGGGTGAAGGGAGCGAGGGAACGGGAGAAAGCCCAGCAGCAACCACCACTGGTGTGGGCGGTACGATAGGCGGAGCGATACGATGGCCCATCCTCGTTGCTCGACCGGCGTTATCCCATAAAATTTTTCATCCCCGCGTTTCTCATCCCTCCGTATTCGCTCTTTCCCACTTTTACCTATCGCGGATGTCGCGGTGTAACTATTTCGTTTCTGTCTGCCGCGCGAGTTGCTCGAATTCACGGTGGATAGGGTAAGGTGCAATCGACATCAAAAGTGCAGACGAAGGATCGCTCTCCTCGCTTTCGAGTTCGACACTTTGCATCGATCCCCTGCTTTCGGAGTTCTGCTCCTTCTCGGTCTAATTCGTTCACTGCCACATCGACCACCACCGACCCATGACGGTTTTAAAAGCCGGATATCAGTGATATTCTCATGCATCGTCTCTTTTTAGAACTTGTGGTGTGATACCATGCTTTTTATCTTGGATCTTTGAACAATAGTAACAAAATAAATTACTTGTATTTCCTAAAGAAATTGCATGTTATTTATCCCACAATACATTTTAAAATTATTAAAAGTTTTAATACATTTTTGTTAAGTCAATCAAAACAATTTGATTTATTCAATTTTGCAAATTCCTGATAAATAAATAATTTTTAGAAAATTTTTTCTAAAACCAGTGTTATAAATTACGTAAATATTTCTTACAAAAGTTTTTCTACTTGTTTATAATTACTTGAAATTTTTTTAATTGTTCTTATTTATTTATTTATTTGTTGAAAGAAAGAAAGAAGAAGCAAACTCATAATCTTTATAATCTACCACTTATAATTATAATTATTCTTAGAACAGTTATATTTTACAGATATCAAATATATAATCTTTTTGAAGTGTCTTTATTTCGGGAATACATCATTATATATTTTCAAATCTTTGTTATATTTTTATATCTAGATTATTATTATTATTATTACATTTTTACTTTATATTTCTTTGCAAATATAATTTTATACAGGTATCTTTTTTAAGTTTGTAATTCTTAAACAATTGAAGCATGCCATATATCGATTCGTTATGAATAAATAATAATCTTACATATAATTATATATTGCAATATATATTATAAATATATATTATAAATATATATTGCTTTTATTATGTTTAAAAGATAGTGTATGTGTGGGTGTGTAGTATATATTGTATGCCATATATACTACACACCGACACATACACTTTTTTTCAATATAATAAACAAAATATATATTTATATATTATATTGTTACAAAAGACACATCGACATTATTATAAAGTTTGAAGTAATTGATTTTGTTTCAATAAGATTTAAAAAGAAAACAGTGTTACACAAAGGTTTAATTTTTATAATTAATTCAACTGCGTTAGATCACGCACTATACGATTTTTCCTGTTGTTTATAAAATTTATATTTTATTTTAGAATGATCCTATACCATCTCTAACTATTTGCCAACGTTAACAAAAAATTAAGGCATCAGGCAGATGCGGCAAATATCGGAATGAGAAAAATGGCTGGCACCTGGACGAACGTGGAAATCCAATTTTCTCCCGCAAAAACACGTGCAAAATGGAGCTGCAGTTACGGCGTTTACTATCACACCCACACGACCTCGACGCTTATTAAAAAAGTATTTATTTAGAAATAGCGGACGCGAAAGGTAAAAGCGTCGGCGGTGAAATGCATTGTAAAGGCAGCCCGTGAGAGGGGTGAGTTGCATCGGCCGCTCACAAGAAGTGTCGAATGAGAAGGATGTAGGAGAGAGAGAGAGAGAGAGAGAGAGAGAGAGAGAGAGTTCACGTGGAAAGGGAAGTAGATGGGATTTCGACCCCGTGAAGGATCGACGAATGGGGTGGCGAATGAATACCTAGTATGGATTCGCCGGGAACCAATAGCGGTGCGTGATGTCCTCCCTCGTTCGAGAGAGAAACGCCAATCGGGTGTTCTCGCCGTTGGCGTAACTCTTGGCAAGAAGAATGGTGAGGGATGAGAGGGGGGAACTGGTGAAGGAGATAGGGGTGGCGGGACGGCTCGACGGCTCTACCTGCCTGCCCGGCTGATAAAGACAGACAGACTCCCCTGTCTTCCGTGCCAGATCATACCAGCTTTTGCTAAGACGGCGACTCCCGGTGTGTGGCACAACCACACCTCTACTACCGTCTCGGTAGCCACCTACCTCCACCGCTCACTTACACCCACTTTACCAGCAACGCCGCGATGCGCTTCGACGCCTTTCTTCGAATTACACCGTTGCCCTTTAAACATCGTCTCACCTCGCCTCGCTTCTTCCACCAGTATCAATGCCGCCCTCGCGTAATTAACTGAAGAGGAACACAAATTACGTTCCACCGATAGGTACGTCTTCATCGCTATGTAGATTCAAACGAATCCGAATCTCAAATGGTCTTGAAGACGACATCGAATGACTGCTTCAGAATATGTTGCTTCAATACGTTGTCTATATAATGTATGAAACCTATAATTTTCACTTAAATGAAGTACGTATATATTGCTTATTTTATTTTTTGCTCTTGGGTGATTCTCTTACCATATCGTAACACATATATGTTATGTATACGTAATCCTATTATTCTTATGAAAATTTGCATTTTTCCTCTATTAAACTTTATGTGAAAAGTACATATATCTTTCATTTTTGTATTGAATATTTAACTAAAATTCTCATTCATTAATAATTTTGCAAATTTATCTCAACATAATCTCGCAAATCCTATTGACAAATCTCAAACTGGCGAGAATTTGATTCGGCTCTGAAATGTGACGGCCGGTAAGACTTAATTCGTTGTTTGTCATGCGACACGAGTTTAGCGTTGGCGCACGTGTCACGCCATATGACGAACGTGTATATCACAGTGTCGCACGCAAGCACTTATACGACACTCGAGAGAGTTCAGGCTCAAACATTGACGCGAAGTACATGTCAATACAATATCTCAATGACGACAGACCAACGATTCACCAAGACAAAACTTTTATTAATTGATTGAGACAAGATAAAAAGAGGAAGAAAAAGAGAGTACTTTTATTTTTACTTATACGCTTTATTTATAATTTATTTTAATTTAATTAAAAATACTTTCTTAATAAAAAGAGAAAAGATAGTAAATTAAAAAAAAATTTTCTCGCGTATAAAATGACAGAATGTTTCGCTAATATATTTTTTCAGAGTAATATAAGACAATGATGTATTATAAGATATAAATTGTTTGCATTTCATATAATACTCAAATTAACTTCGTTTTTGTCGTGAACGAAGTGTTTTAGATAAAGATTTATTTATTATGAATTTAGTATTTTTAATTTCAAATTTATATGTGTAAGCTACACTCTTTCTTCCCCTCCCCCTTCTGTCTCTCTCTCTCTCTCTCTCTCTCTTTCTCTCTCTCTCTCTCTTTCTCTCTGTTTTTAATTAAATTACTTCGTATTTTATATAGCTGTTAATAAATTTTTTATTTTTAGTAAGAATCACACGGAAGAATCTTTTTTCCAATGTCAATATAAACCAACACTCGACAACCCAAAATATCCGACTGGATGAAAAACAGACCACTATGACAATCACGTGCCACTCTATCAAATATATTTACGAGCATGTACATTCGCGGTACGTAGCCTAGCGCGGAGGGAAGCGATGTTTCATTGCTAAACACATTTACGTCTGAAAATAAAGAAAGCACAGCTCTTCGTTATAGTCGAGTAATCTCGTTTCCATCACTTCATAAAGTGAAAACTTTGCACCGTTAGTCCGAGCTATTATGAGTGAGCCCTCTTTGTCGCTCATATACGCATATCCCATATAACCGCCCCTCTCTTCCCGCGCTCATAAGTTTCTCCATAGCAAGGGGAGCTACGGACAATATATCAGTTTACAATGATAAAAAGCAAACACAGGAAATAACGCGAGGAATTACTGAACCAAACAATATGTCCCCTGTCTCTGGAGAGACAGGGCGTATTTCGAGCAGGCTGTCCGCGCCCCGGCTAGCAGCATCCGACGGAGGGTGCGCCGCGCGTATTTTCCTCACAATACGGCCACGACAGTTTTATTTTATGTGAGGGCGCGGGCGATATCACGTCGGCGACATTGAAAATTGTCTCATTATCGCGTGTTAAAACGATTCGATGATATAATATCGACGCCTCATTAAAGAGCTGTTCGTTCTGCGCGATAATTAAGAGCATGTTTGCAAGCTCGAAATTTTTAAATAAACAACAAAAATGTCTACTTTTTCGCCCAAACAACTGTCTAATTATATTTGTTTTAATCTAAATTATTCACGCACATGCTATCGTTGTCGTTGTATCTTGTTTATTTTTATCTTTTTGCCGTAGTTGCATTATCACTTAACGACTTTCAATATTAAAGTAAAATAAAATTCATTGTTTATATTAAAAAATTTCTTTTTATTAAAACTTTTTATAACTAAAAGTCTCGAAAATTGATGTTTTTTTTACTGATATTTTGTATTTTAAATTGCAAAATATTGTAAATAAAAAAAGTATACGTCTTAGAATATATTGAGTTATAAATAAGTTTTATTATAGATAATTAATAAATAAAATTAGGAATTTGCTTGCAGGACATTGCTTCATCAACATTTTATTTCGCTCACAAAGTTCCTCTTATGAAGAAGCTTGTATTTTATTTGATGCATAGTTATTAGTATTTATTAGTTTGACTTCCTCATAGAAAGCTTTATGAGTGAAATAAATACATATCATGTAATTCGAGGGAGGAAAGAATTCCCGTAGCATATCTAATGGAATCGCCGGGGATCATAAAATTCAAAATTTTATTAAAAAAGAACCTCTTTACCGATTATCGCCAAATTCAATACCAATCTTTCTTTAATGATACTCTATCGATTAAAAAGAATTTAGCCCGATATCTCAAAATTTGCGGAAGTTACAGCGGAAGATATCAAATCCGCACGCACACACACACACACACACACACACACACACACACACGCGCGCGCACGCACGCACGCACGCACGCACGCACACGCACACGCACACGCACACGCACACGCACACGCACACAAACATTTTGTAAAAATGTGATTTTTTGACGTTTTAGAATATTCGGAACACGTTGGCATAGAAAACTACTAAAAAAAATGTTTTACGAAAACAAAGCTTCCTTTATGAGGAAGCAAAAATTAAAAAACAGTAGGTAATTGTATTAAAGTATACAGAGTGTGTACATTAAAAAAAAAAAGACATCTCTCGTAAAATAAGAGCAATAAAAGTAAACGAGGAAGATTGTAGTATATAATATTACTCTTCTTAAATGAAATTAATATTTTTAAAAAATTAACGTATTATAATTAATAATCTACAATGCTCCATATGCTTTTGCTAGAGGGAGCTTTGTTTTCGTAAAAAAAATTTTTTTTTGTTTTTCTGAATGTGTTCAGAATGTTCTAAAACGTCGAAAAATTGCAATTTTAAAAAATGTCTGTATGTTTACATTTCTAATGATTAAACGTCCTCGATCTTTAATTCGCGAACGATCAGGTATGTAATTAAACATTGGTACCTTTGCATGTGCCTGTTATATGATAGGTGAGGCTTGTGTAAACACCGCACCGACTAGTGAAATAAACTTGAGTGTCTACAGTATAAAAGCGCGATGATGAGTATAAATATGGCTATACCGAAATGAAGAAGTTAACCCGGCCGTCCGAGATGGTGGCTTTTCCTCGGCCTGAGCATTTCGTAGGCGATGTGCTTCCAGCGCGAAAGCTTCCTTTGCCTCGCACAGGCGGCTTGTGCTCCGAATCCATTTCTCTCGCTATGTCCAGCTCTATCTCCCTCCTCCTTTCTTTTTCATATATATCTATCCATCTGTCTATCTCTATCTAACTAACTATCTGTCTTTCTCTTATTCTGTCTTTGCTATTCACAGATCCAAGGTAACGTCTATCTTCCTCGGCGTGCACTGCATGCACACAAGCCACCGGCAAGAAGTAGACAATTCACAATTAGCAAACACAAACAGAACTACGAGTGGCTTCAAGTTGCTTGGAACGCGATGGCAGCGGGTTTAGCCGGAAGCGAGCGGTGGGGTAGAGGTTTCTGGGATGCGAAGCGACTAGTTCGGCGGTCCCTGAGCGTCAACCTCCTCTACGGAATCCTCATCTCTTCTTGTCCCGCCTCGACAGTGAAGATATATGCGTATACGGGGTAATCCTTAAGTTAGTTGCTCATCTCATAGTTGATTGATTATACCTAAAAAAACTTGATATAGTCTTATATGTTATAAAATTAAATAATATACTTAAAAGATTAAGAAATAATTGTTTTAAAACTGTATCGGAAAAATTTTCAAGATAAAATATATTTTTAGTATTAGCTTGAAACTTTCTCAGTTGAAAAATTTTTTCAGAAATTATGTCTTTTTATATCTACTTTAAATAATTTATTTTTTATTTTTACGATATTAATTAAATGAAACCATAACAATTATTACGTTTATTTGTACATACGATTTCAGATTCTTAGCCTAATAGAATATTTAAAAATTGTAGGAAATTCGGATTTTGTGAAACATATCAACGTACACAACTATCGAACAACGTTATGGTCTAACTTTTAGTTGCAATTTTGTAACTAAAAGTCAAACTAATTCCTTACAAATTACAAATTATGTATGTTATTTAACGATTTTTCTCTACATTGTTATGCACACAATTCGATAAATATAAAAGATATTATTTAATATTAATAATAAGTAAATAAATTACTGGTACATTGAAGTACATGTTTATCGATCTTTCTTGTTCACCCGTTATATACGCATCAAACTCTCACCGTTGCGTTGGAACACTTGAAGCTCCGACCAGTTACGGCAACAATAGGCTTTGTCTTCGCGCCGTCGGCGCTCGCAAATTGGTAGAAATCTTGATTAAAGGTGCAATTCTCTCCATTGCTGACTGCGGCAGCAAATATGAATTGCATCCCTGATGCTGCCATCCCTTTATATTAGATGAAAATGAAAAAAACGTGTTCTTAATCGCACTTGTACAGAGAATCAATCAATGATTCCAATTGCATTACTAAACAATTTAAACTAATCCGTCTGTATCTTACGTTATAACCGAAATATCTTAATAATTAAACTGAAATTTATTTTGTTAAATATAATTTTACTGCTAATTTAAAATTTAGAATCTTGTATTGATGAAAAAAATGCTCTTAAAATGCAATTTTTTAACAGATAGTATTGTATTAACATTTGTGTACTGCGTTTAAAGAAACTACAATACTATTTGGTATTTTTCAACAAAACCCGATAAGTTTCAATAAAATTACTGATAAAATTGTTTTATTTTTGCTTCCTTATAGAGCAGGAAGCTTTGTTTTCGTAAAAAAATTTTTTTAGGTATCTTTGGCAAAGTGTTTATAGAATGCTCTAAAACGTCGAAAAATCACTTTTGTACAAAATGTCCGTGTGTATGTGTGTGTGTGTGTGTGTGTGTGTGTGTGTGTGTGTGTAACGGTTTTATTGTCCGTTTATGCTCTAATTTCCGCAAATTTTGAGATATCGAGCTCAATTTTTTTTTAATGTAAAATATTATTAAAAGAAAGTTGGTATTAAATTCAGCGGTGATTAGTAAAAAGGTTCTTTCTTTATAAAATTTTAAATTTCTTGAGAAATGTTTGTGGCTGCTCTAACTTCTGCAAATTTTGAGATATCAGGTTATTTCTAATTCTATTATATTCTTCAGTTTCTTCTACCCCTATTTCATATATAAATTTTTAAGATTTGGTTGATTATATAGACCCAACTTTATACGCGATAACGCGATTAAAGTCCATATGCAAAGTCCATATATGAACCATGTAGCCTGAACTCCCAAAATCATTGACACCAAAATCGATTTGACATTGCGTCGATTGTAAAGCCCCACTTGTGCTACTAATTGTAAGCTAACCCATTATCAATTCATAAAACAAGTAGAAACTTGCACATTGCTTTCTCATAGTTTTTAAGTGTGCAGGTAGAATGAGAAAGGTAGTATGAGAAAGCAATGTACAAGTTTCCACTTGCACACTTAAAAACTATAAGGAAGCAATGTACAAGTTTTTACTTGCACATTTAAAAACTATGAGAAAACAATGTGTAAGTTTCTACTTGCACACTTAAAAACTATGAGGAAGCAATGTGCAAGTTTCTACTTGCACATTTTTTTTTATGAATAGAGTATCATTAAAGCTAGATTGGTGTTGAATTTAGCAATGATCGGTGAAGGGGTTACCAATTTTTGCCTAAAAAATGTACAAATCATACACGTAATCTTATGTATAAAGTATCATTAAAGAAAGGTTGTTTTAAATTTGGCGAAGATTAGTGAAAGGGTTACCGATTTCTGCCTAAAAAATGTATAGACCGAGGCAAATCGGATTACTAATTAACACGATAAAAATAGCTCGTTTAAAATAAAACACTAACGAAAATTGTCTTAAAACTTATATTAATCCGATTCGCCTTAATCTACCCTAAGTTATTTGATGGATAGCCGATCCTCAAAACCGATCCTCAAAAAATTTAAATTCGACGTTTTCGAACATAAGCAACACATTGGCATCAAAAATTCAAAAAATAATTTTTACTTCGGTCTTTTCTACCCCTATTTCATATATAATTCATTTAAATTTTGACTGGACCCAGACTTTTATACGCAATCAAAGGTTCATATACGAAATTTACGAAAACAAAGCTTCCTCTATGAGGAAGCAAAAAACCCCTTTACTGATCATCGCCAAATTCAATACCAACCTTCCTTAAATAATACTCTATCGATTAAAAAAAAATTAAGCCGATATCTTAATATTTGCGGAAGTTAGAGCAATCACGGACATTTCTAAAAAAATTGAAAATTTTTTTAATATTGAGAAAGCTATAGCTTGTCACGGCTTTTTCACTCCCGGATCGGTCCGGATCGTGTGCCGGATCAAAAGGGGAGAGGAGAGCGGGATAATAGGCCTCTCCGACGATTCTCTCGCACCTCCGACGCTACACGAAACGAATTTATTTGTTGAGCGCCCGCGAAATCGCGTCCGCGAAATCGCAAAAAAAAACCAAAACGAGACGCAAGACGAAACGTGTGGATGTGCGAGGAATCGGCTAGCTCGACCTAAGAGCCGGGCGGGATTAATGAAGGGCAGCGCGATATCCGGCGGGGTGACACGCAAATAATAAATTCAATCAGCTAACAAAGAAAGAGTAACATTTATTGTGTAATCAATTTAGAGAAAATAAGAAGGGCCAGTTAGACTTCCAGTAATAAAGCAAGTAGATGGTTGATAACGTGGGCGTCAATCTTTGAATAACACCGAATGATAACGCGACGCCAGAAAAACACGGAAAATTACGCTAATTTAATAAACACGCGGAAGGCGCCATTATTACGCAAGATAATACTAAAAGAAACTAAATTCACGAATGGTTCGAATTATTAGAGCTGGCGAATAGGGTAGATCATCGGCGAACATAACCGGAGTAACGTAAAATAATAGCGTGAAATGTCGCTAAATGATAGCGCGTCACGCTCCGGGCGCGTGAACGCAAAGTCACAAGCCGTGCAGAGATTTTGTCGCTAAATAATCTTAATCTACCGCCACAGTATATACAGTACAACTCTCTGTCGGCACTTTTGATGTCAGCGTGGATAAAAATGAACTGCACATGCGCGTGCGAGGTATGTAACCAATCAGAGCACCGATAATCTGTCTCATTTTCTCTCACTGTTATAAGTCTCTCTCTCTTTCTAATTTATCGTTGCGTGTCAGACGCGCGCGTTTTGATTGGGATAATGTATGGAGACGCATGTTTGACGTGCGTTATAACGCGCAGAAACGCATGCATAAACAACAAGAGTTACATTTGAGATAGAAATAAAACATGATGTACAACCAGACGCGCGCTATATATTTATTTATTGGCACTATATATTTTTTAATTATATATATATATAGGTATGTACAAAATACAGATAAATTTTAATAATTTGTATAGCAATTGTACAAATGTGCCATATTACTTTTTCGTGTTATACACGAGTTGTATAACACAAATCAATAAATTATTTATGCTATCAATATTTAAACGGTCACAAAAGGAAATATCAAGGAAATATTAAGCAAATTATATAATACAACTTGTAACTTAATTTTATCTAATTCTTTTTATTCACAATGACAACTATGTATATGTATATAGGTATATGTATATGTGACAAATGTTTAAACTGTCAAGTTACATGATTTCTGCAATGATAATTGCAATAACAAAGTAAACGAAATGAAAGTTAAATCTGTTACGTGCCTTTTTAAAAAGCGGATAAAAAGTATGTAAATAAGTTGATAACTCGTGTTGGCAATATTCTGTAAAAAAAAAAGAAAAAATATATAAAAATTATGAAATAATAAAAATTAAACAAAACATACAAAGACTTAATTATATAAATAATACAATAATATATATGTAAATATCATGCAAATTAAAGAATAGTAAAAAAAATAAAAAATAATAAAAAGTGCATAAGATGTAAAAAGAATGTTAAATATAGTTTAAGTAAAAGATAGTGTGTATAGAAATGCAAATAGTGAAAAAAAGTAGCTAAAAGAGAATCATACTCAGCAAACACAGATATATAACGATTATATTGCCAGTATATAACGAAATGTAACACGCAATATAACACGATCGTAACAGTTATATAGACGTTAATTGTAATTTTCCACTTATGGATTATTGCAGTTATATAATATAAATATAGCAGTGTTATATAACATTTATATAGTAGTAATATAATGTAAAGCATTATTGTTATATAACTGCAGTGTAACCGTTCTCTTACATTTTATTGTATATATTAATTAATTTATAATTTGCCTTTTGTACATACTAATTCCAGAAAAGGTTTTTAAATTAATTCTAAGCGAAAACAAACTGTTTTATTTGCTTTTGCTTAAAATTTTTTTAAAAACCTTTTCCGAAATTAGTATGTGCAAAAGACATACATGTTTTTGCGTAGGAAAGGGACAAATATAAATATATATTAAAAAATCATTTTATTAGATATATTTTGCACTCAAAACATGTTGAAACTATTATATTTTTCTATATATATTATATTAATATATAATGACATTTTTCTTATTTGGTTAATAAACATTTTTGGTTAATAAACAGCTTTTTATCACAATATATATTGATCCGGTCAAGGATCATTCAAGGATTCCTCACATATAAAGTCTTTGGTATATTCTATAGAATATATGCGATATATTTTGGATATATTCCAAAATCTAAATTTCATATTGGCTGGTGACTTCCACATTCTTCAATTTAAATAGATTTACTGTAGTTGTATAATTAAATATAGGCTGTACTTGCACATATGTATTGAAATATAGGCTCTACGTATGATCGGAACTTTGTATATGTTATATGTTATATATATATGTTATATATATATGTTATGTTATATGTTATATGTTATATATAAGATATAAGCACAACAATTTGAGGACTTTCTAAGAGAATTAAAGTTTATCAAATGCCGGCGCTCTAAAGCTTAAAAAATAAAAAAATAACGTTTCTCACTTGCGGTTGAATAAACTAGAAAAACAGCTTTTAAGCGTTGACAATTAAATAATTAAAATTTCAGAGGTTATAAAATAATACGAGCCATAACAAAATATTATTGCAAATTTTTTAAGCCTTAAAATTAAAATAAACTTTCAAATACGTATGATGTATTTTCTTTCACAGTTTGCAATCATCTGTAGACAGTTTAATGTTCTAGGCGGCCACCAGCACTGTGAGTCATCTTTTTAAATCCATGTTATTGGTATTTCTGAATATGTTAGGTCTGCGAGGAATTGTACAACCGCATAATTCCACATTCTTGCCTTTTGTTTATTTTCACACGACATTGTTCTTTTTGCGATCTGTAATAAGGATTATAATATTTACATTAATATATATAACATCCACCAAAAATTAAGGTCTTACTAAACACTTTTACACCGAAATACCAACCTTTTGTTAACCTCCAGAACTATTTATCATAAAAAACGAAAGTTCAAAGTAAAGTACAAAATTATTGCAAAGTTAACATTAAAACATATTAAAATAAACTTGTACTGCACCTAATTATTAGTAAGAAGAAGCGGTATTGTAACATAAGAATCAACTTCATCGAGATATTTCACTTTAAAACATTTCTTTTGTATTCGTGTTACTGGAATTGTTATAATGTCAAATGTAGTAGTGTTTGATAAT
>NW_020216742.1:11216-12522 GCF_003070985.1 Temnothorax curvispinosus | reverse complement strand
AAAAATCTCCCAGACATAGGAAAAGAGTAGTACATGCGGATAGGTTAGCCCCGTTTTATGAGAGAACATTAGGAGGTAGCTAGAGAAATTGGAACCCGATTTATCGTTCAAAAAGTTATTCTTTTAAGTTGTTAAATGTTTCTGCATGAATGGAGTCTTCATTGTCACCGTAAGACATTCAGTTGTAAGAAGACTGCCTCTCCCTCGGTTTTTGCGACTGAGGTTTTTCCGAGGGACTAGGGTAAATGCCGAGGCAGGGACTAGGGGAGTCCTAATACGAATAGTTATTTCGGTTAGAAACGATGGGTCCTCAGAAAGTTATTCCCCCCCCCTTGTCCGAAAATTTCCGTGAGACGGCTTTTGCGGCGGAATGAGAGTGCGGCGATGAAGAAAATTTCGTCAAGGAGGAATTATGATAAAGTTTTTCGTAAAGCCGAGGAGGAAGAGAGCCTTCTGTAACGGCGAGGAACGGAAAGAAGACGGAAAGTTGATAGCAGGTTGGTAGCCCAAAGGAGGCGAAGTCTGATATCCTGTAGCAACAGCTCAGGATGGGGCGAGAAACGCTTCAGAGCCCTGGAGCCTGCTAAGTAAATGGAATCTCCTGGAGACTGCCCTTCCGGATTGTCGGGACGACAATCTGAAGAACGGGGGGGCAGTGTTGCATACGCGCTGAGTTCGTCAGCTTCGCCCGGTATTTTCCCGCCGCGGAGCGTCTTCAGCAACGGGCGTTGCTATGTGTTGTTGATTCGACCCGGCTGTCAGATTTTCGACTAACTGAAACTCGAGCGGACGTTTCGGTTCCCGTTTCGTGACTGTAAACATACGCAATAAACTTTCCTTTCCTTACTAATCTGTGTTTCCTTATTCCGCGGGTCGCGGGTGAGCGCGCGAGCGTGTGCGGGAGTGCGGAATAAGTGAGCGGAAGCCGCCGGAGTGCAACAATACACAAAATTTGAAAATTTTTAAGGAATCGGAGAGGTGGCCCTCACACGTGTGTGTGTGCCCTACTTTAACGAAAATCACAACTTTCTATAAAGCAGGGCATACACACGTGTGTGTGTGTGCCCTGCTTTAACGAAAATCACAACTTCTATAAAGCAGGGCATACACACGTGTGTTTGTGCCCTGCTTTAACGAAAATAACAAGTTCTATAAAGCAGGGCATACATACGTGTGTTTGTGCCCTGCTTTAACGAAAATCACAATTTAGCAATTTATCAATTTTGGCCACGTACAGTATTTCACAACCATAAAATTTTAGAGTGTGTGAAGTTGGCCCCCCCAAATGATCCAAATATAGTTCTGT
>NW_020216742.1:0-6216 GCF_003070985.1 Temnothorax curvispinosus | reverse complement strand
GGGGGGGCCAACTTCACACACTCAAATTTTAACTTAAATGGCACCGTTAATGAGTATGCGGACAACTTAATTTGTGAATATAGTAACAAATGAAGTTGCGCAGTATTTAAAAAACGTAAATTATCATTTTCCTACCTTACCGACATCAAAACTTTGAAATTAAATTTAAAAAAAACGAGACCTGAGCGACGATTTTCCTTCTCAGAATGTTTTTTACACACAGAAATAAACAATTTTACAAAGTTTTAAGAAAATCGGAGGGGAGAGCGTTATACTAAACATTTACCAAAAATAATTACTAATTTTTAAAATAATAAATAATTAGTCTCAAGTAATACATAGATATATCTATATATAACATTAACATAATTATTTTTGTAAACCACGTTTAACTGCAATAATTAAATTATTTGTATTAAACTAATTAATAATTTTAAAAATAAGTAATTTATCTGACTAATTATTTATTATTAAAAAAAATATTTATTAATAAAAAAATTAATTATTATTATTCACTAATTATTAATTTTTAAATTAGTAGTAATTTATACATGGATTCTTGAATTTATTCGCAAAAGAAACGGATACGCAAATACTACTCTTACAGAAAAGTTGCAAGTTGATTGGCTATCGCATGGCTTTTAGTCAATCAATTTGCAACTTTTCTATAACAGCAGAATTTTTTCAAACGTTTCTCTTGCGAATAAATTTAAGAATCCAACCCCAAGTGCGCGCCCGCCGCGCCTTAAAAATCTTACTAAGAACATAATAAGGTTTTATTTGAATTTAATTAAATTTAAATTAAGATTTAGAACTTATTAATTTTATATATAATTTCAATTAGATTGAAATTAAATTGAATATATTAATTAATTAAATCCTTATTAAACCAAATTAAATACGAATATTAATGATGAAATGATACTGTAAAAAGTACGTATATATACTTTGCATATTACGAAACATATGTACAAGTATATACATCGATTGAGAATATACGACATGTATACATATATTATGTTCTAGATTTTTAATTGACATTTATATTAGCATTTCTTTTTATATTCTTAATTAGTTTTATACATAGAACAAATATGATCCATAATATAATGCAGTTATTCAGTATTAATTTAAATCAAATAAAGATTTTATTAAGGATGTTCTATAGGGACAGGTCCAGCCAAAAGTCATGGAAATCTTAAAAACACCGATATTTTCTAGAGATCCAAAGACAAAAAAAATGTACACAAATAGTTACGACAAGTCTAATAGAATGTAAAAAACGTAGATTTAGTGACTGTAAATAACTGTTACTACTATTTTTTTCTTAAACAAAATCTCGGCAAAATGATTTTTGACAGTGAATTTGTTCTGAATTCAACTTTAAAAAATTAAATCTGTGAAAAATTATAAAACAAAGTAATTATATACTCTAAACTCGTAATTTCAGTCATATTCAATAATATAAATTAAATATATTGTATATAAACATGAAAATTATATTTTTATTATAATGATATTTGCTGTAAATATATTAATAAGCTACGCAGCTAAATGTGACAACACTGTACAATCCAAGAGGTTGGGAGGCCTGTTTTCACACACGCGTACTTACACAAATTTAGTTAATATATATATTGGAGGTTAGTGGAAAAGTTTGTCATTTTTCGAGTATACATTCTTTACGGACGGAGCAGCTGATTGCGGTGTTGCCACACTTTCGTACTGCGCGCGCCGATAGTCCGATCACGAGTCCGATCCGTCAATAATTTCATTAATCTTTTTGCAATTTCTTCAAAACTATGTTGTAAATGTAAATCGTTTCAAATTTTGTTGCTATATTTTTGTTTGTTGTTGATCTACTTGTGTGTAAAATATCACTATATTTGTTACATTTTTTAATGTTTTTTTTAACACTTTTCTCTGTAACGCCATAAGGTTACATGTTAAAACTCGGATATTAAAAAATTTATAACTTTTTATCTAAATTGTGAATTGATCTGAAATTTGGCCCCGAACTTTGAAAGCGTATACAGAAATACAGAATATGATATTAAATTTTCATCAACTTTGTTACATTTTGCCTAACTATATAAAACATCCTTATAAGGTCTATATTAAGTTCATATTTAACTGTTTTTCGCGGGACGCTACTATACGAGAGTCTTGTGCGGAGGCTCTCATGCTTTATTGAGAAAATGTAAAGAAAAAAAACAGTTAACGTCATAATGTGCATGTAGCTTATCACATAATAACCTATACAATTATTATTTATAAATACATAAGTTTTATTAACAGAAAAAAATATGACTGGTTGCAGTGTAGATTATTGTACGAATTTGTCATGTAAAGGTTTCCAGATGTGTAGATTCCCACGAGAAGAGAAAAGAAGAAAACTGTGGATTACCAATCTCTGGCTCTCTTAGCCCGCCCCTCTACTATTCGTGCTTTTTCAACAGAGTTTTATCTATGCAACATTATATGATCAATAAAATATCAATGTTTATCTAAACAAATTTTCTTTTTTTAACTTATTCCTTATAAACTTCCTTATTATTCCTAACTGTAGAAATGTAGAACTTTTAATACTACAATTTTATGTAAATATTTTCTATGGTATGGAATCGAGCCAGTGGAGAAAATGGACAGTCCTTTTTTCTTCGGAATTTACGTTGCGACTCTCAGAAACTTGTTATTTTATTCTTTTGACGCACTTAATATGTAAGTTCTCACGATGTACTTGCGATATGTCTCCCACTTTTTCATATTTTATATCTGACATACTTATATTGACATATTATTCGTTCTAGCGTGGCGTTCGCATGATGTGGTTTGGGCGCAACGTCTTGCGACGCAGAATTTATTGTTGCGTATAATTATGTATAATCTCACTTGAGAAGGACCCAATCGGGGTCGAAACGTTGTGAGACGAATAAATAGAAATTGGCCAGTTGGGTCGCTTAATCTCGATTATTTTTATCTACGCACTGGCGGATCCAATAATTTATTCCATTTTCTATTATATATATATGCTTATTCTGTACTCTGATTTATAAAAACCAAAGACTTTTTACAATTTTAAAGTAATAAAAGAAATGTACAGGGGTGCTTCTGCAACATACACATCAGTATGCTGTGTTGCCTATCTGTTTACCGACAGGAGCAAGCTTTACTCGACTTACAGAATAAGATCAGAATGCAAGTTTGGCGTAAAGTGGCAGAAGGGATATCAGTTTTTACAATTCTGACATAGTGTGTAATTATACAATTTAATAATATAAATGAAATTAATACCGATAACATAACCTAAATACAATTTAAGAAACAAATTTGGGATGACGCGTGCATGGCACAGTGCCTACGCGAATGATTAGAAACACCAAGGTCTGTGGTTCGAATCCGACCTGGCCTTCGTCCCACACGGAAAACCCAATTCACAATGAAAGATGATGCATAGATGACTGGGTAAATGTTGATGGTTATGCACCGTAAGATAGCGTGGTGATCACTGTCGTCTTATGCGCACGCATTATACTTTTCGATACCTCAAGCGCATCTTCATTTCTGGAAATGTGCACCACTTTTTCTGGTGCAAGCTCACTAGCGTAGTAGCGTTACTACCTGTCGTATGCCGGGTATGAATAATACGAGAGAACGGGACATATATGAATAATGTGAATAAACGATGTACTAACTTTACACTGCTTAAACTACGATTGCCTTATTTAAGTTTTGCCGTATCTACATTTCATTTCAAAAATACATTTGCTAATAATTAGAATCAAATAATTGCACATTTTCAACCGCACGTGCATTTTATGGTTATGTTGTAGGTTATGTGTACTACAGTTACGTTGTAATATATAAATTTTATGACTATGTTATACTTACACTTGAAAAGCTCCTCTAAATATGAAAATCCCAAGTCACAAAGTTTACTTCGCACAAAGGAATCCATTAGATTTAGATGATGTCAGAGCATCATATGTATGTCACGTATACACATATTCTAAACGTGCGCATGCATGGTAAACAAACGCACATCGAAGGTAATCGAGAACTCTAGCACCGTGCACCACAAAATCTGGTGCAGACGTAACAAAAACCTATTCGTGTGCTTCCGAAATAACGCAACCCAGTAAGCACTGTAAAGTTGAACGCATAGTATACAAATAAATAGTGCTGATCGACATATACATAGTGCTCGAATCATATATTATAGCTACCTCAATTTCTAGCACCAAGTTTGACAGTGAGTTGGGTTTTCCGTGCATATATACTTCGTTAAGAAATTTTTCCCGATTAAGATCCTTATGTGGATTAAGGGGATCCTGCAGTGACTGACGAATTTCCTCGATGTCGATAATGTCAACCTTTCTAATTTTGTTTTCCCTATATCTGTCTTTGTCTAACGAAATGACATCTGTCCTTTTTTTCGATTGCTCGCCATCTCTCGCAAGATCCGGCAACTACTGTTGCTGCTCTTCTTGTCATTTGCATCCGTATTTGCATTACTAAAATAATTTTTCGATGGATCTTTTTTTGTACGCATTGAATTTTACTTCTACTTGCACGATATTATTCCTACATGTTTTCCCAAGGGCAGATGATAAAAATTATGTATGTATAAACTGCAGAATATTTGTTTTAAGCAAATATTGTCGTCAGGTGACAGCTGCGTATGTGCCCAAATAAGTAATATTTTTAATTTTTTGGTGTTTTTGATATAAAATCGCGTTTTCTGCCCTAGATTTTTGTGCGTACTTTAATTCTAGACCAAAAACTTGCAATTCTGTAAAGCCAATTAAAAGATCCATCGAAAAACGATAATGTCGGTAAATCATACGGCTGCAGGATCCCCTTAATGGTCTGCACGATTGGGAATCGGAAAGGGTTCACAATCTGCAAGGCTTAAGATTCGTAAAGGATCAAAAGATTGAGGCATTTTTTGAGTTAAGTGCCATGTAACCTAAATTAAGGACCTTAGCGGTCCAATGGTTGACGGCACGTTAAATATTTTAAAAGAAAAAAAAAAGGAACGAACAAAATTTATTTTTTATCTTAAAATATGTTTACAACAAATGTTCTACGTAACTACCATTTTGTTCTAAACATAAAGCGATTCTGCGCATAAAATTTTCTCTTACTCGTTCGAGTATGAGAAGAATGATCTCTGCACACGCGTTGCAAATTCTATTTTTCAGAGTTTCCGCATTTTCCGGCAGAGTTTGATACACTTTACTTCGTAAGAAGCTCCATGCGAAAAAATCCATAAGCGTGAGAACCGGGGAGCATAATGGCTACTTCTGATGACCACGAAGTCCGATCCATTTCTTGAGAAATTTTGATTAAAATATTTCTTGCCAATACAGAACCGTGGGTTGTCCATTTTAGTAGCTAATCTTTTTTCCGTGAATGGCATCATAAATGACGGAAATTTCGCAAAGAATGCTTTAAAATGTTTTGTCTTAACACAACAGTTTTGTTAGAATAAAATTTCTAAATAATGTTTATCAAAAATTAAATAAATGTGCAATGTTTAATGTTTCATGTAAAACATTTTTACATTATAATTTAAAAATAGTTATATTACATTTTTATGAGCATATATAGATTAATTTGATTTTTTTATGCATATTTCTATTTTAAAGTTAATTGCGCAAACAAATATTAATGTTTTATAAAAGATTAATTTCTGCATCTGTTTCTTTAAATATATTTATATAATTGCAGACTACAAATTTTAAGATTTTATCATATAATTTTATAAATTTTTTTTATCGGGGCTAAGTATAAGTTTTTGTGTTGTATTCCGTTTAAGTGGATGTCAACCCAAGGAATGTTTAATAATTTTATGAACGTTTAATATTTTATTATCCAGGTGTTCTCAATCTATTACAAAGACAGAAAGAAACTATAGCCCGTAATGTCGTTCAAAAATTTATGAACGCAAAATGCAGTTGCATGTTTTTATTTTTTTGATTTATTATAGGTGAGATTTTTTCTTGACTCATTATAGATAAGAACCATGTTCGTTAGCTGTGCATTTCAATAGTTTTAGCACCCGCAATATGTTGTTGTTTGTATTCTTACCTTTCCCGCATTCCACCGCTTCGTAACGGTCTTGATTGTCTTGTGTTTGAAAGAAATCATTATTCAAATAAAGAATTGTTAGAGAAGCCCTCATTTTGATACTCGCGCTCTATGCGATCGCGG
>NW_020216741.1:0-1756 GCF_003070985.1 Temnothorax curvispinosus | reverse complement strand
CACGACTCGCGAACGACGAACTAGATCGCGTGCGAAGAAATTTAGACGCGCAACTCGACGACGCAAGCTCGCCGGTGCTCGAGCTACATCCTAACGTCATCGTAGAACGCGAATTTGAATTCTTAGACGCTAGTCTTTGCGACGCGAACAGAAACCCGCGAGATAGCATAGACAACACAAGCGGCGACGAACACGATAACGCACACAGACAGCCCCCGACCGACGGTGACGCACGATCGGACACCTCGGCCGATACTCAGAGCGAGAACGCAGGGAGAGGAGAATTCTCCCTGACGTCATACGAAAGCGATATATTCGACCCCGAGGAAGAGGATTATACCCCCCGGGCCGACAGAATGAGCCAGCCACCAGCTGCCGCGACCATCGCGCCGCGAGAGGACATATCCCCGGCGCAAATTAACGCGGAAATAGAGCGGCTTAGACCCACGGAAAATGGGCAACCGCTCGAAGGCGACCAAAGTCGAGCCCCCGAGCCGACGCAAGTAAGCCCAGGAGCAATAAGCTCCGTGCTCAGCGATGTCCTACGCATGATGCGCGACATGCAGGAACGCATGTACCGTACAGAGGCCGCAGAGTTCGAGCGCTCTGTAGAAGTCCTGCGCGCAATCCGCGAGGTACAGGAACGCGTGAGTCGAGTGGAATCCGCCACATATGATCGCCCCGATGCGCGAGAACGACGCGTACGGATCAGCCAGAGCCCGCTGGACGTGACCTACGGACGGACGCACAGCGACGTCCGTAGTCAGCCAGGGCCCCATCTCGGGTTCCTCAGCCTAAAGGAAGCCCGTAACATGATTCCCGAAATGAACGGAGAATCCCGAGAACGCGTTCGCGAATTTATTAATGCAAGCACTTACGCGATGAAGAATATACAGCCCGCAAACGAAACCATGCTCCTAGAAGCCATCTTGTGCACAAAGTTCAAAGGCAAGGCAATGACCGACTTCGACACGCGCGATATTCACGACTTCGAGCAGCTAAAACGCGAGCTCGAAACGGAATATCTCGGAAAACACGGCGTGACCCATCTGCAGCTAGAATTCAACTCGCTAAAACAAAAAGCGGGAAAAAGCGCGCAGGAATTCGGGCGTCGAGTCGAGAAGCTCGCGAGAGAACTGTATGAGGCTATGGAAGAAGGCCAAGGGCACTCGCAAGAGCAGCAAAAGGCGATATTGGAAAGTATTAAAATGCAAGCTCTGCATAACTTCCAAATCGGGCTGCATGATGATATCAAGATGCTGGTCCGAGCACAGCGATATCCAAGCCTACAGGAGGCAATAACCGGCGCCAGTGCCGAGGAAAAAGTTAGAGGCCCCTTCCCGCAGAACGGACAAGCGGTAAACAGAAATAGATTTAATCAGGGAAACGCGCGAAATGCGGGAAACGCGACCGTGAAATGCTACAAATGTGGGAAGACCGGCCATTACGGGCGAGATTGCCGTACGAGCCAGCAAGCTAATAAATTCTTGCTGCCGCGAGCGAATAAGCCCGGTGGCATAAACATAATCGAGTGTACCTACTGCAAGAAAGCAGGGCACAAGCGCGACGAGTGCTGGTCGTTAAACGGACGGCCGAAATCCGAGCGACCGCGCCGACCGAAACAGGAAAGTGCGAAAAAAGCACCGATAGGCACAGTAAGAAAAACCAAAGCGAGCGAATCTAGCGAGGACGCACCCTCCGACAACAGTAGTGTAGGATTAAGCTTTATGTATGTAGGATTAAGTTTTATGTTATT
>NW_020216740.1:0-2999 GCF_003070985.1 Temnothorax curvispinosus | reverse complement strand
ATTCTATTTAAGGGTTTAAATTTTCCGTAAGACGTGCGGTGTGATTCCTCGTGGAACGCTGGGTTACATCTGAGGGTTCTGGTTGGGACATGAAGGTGTACACGCTGCAGCAGGTCCGAGCATGAAATATGACCGCTGATCAGTTTGAATAAAAATAATAGGTCAAAAAATGTTCTCCTATCACTCAGCGTTGAGAGATTTATTTTAGCTTGTAAGAGATCATAGTTATGATCACGCGGATCCAACGGGTTATGTGTAAGAAAGCTAATTCTTCGGAGAAAACGATGTTGGATCTTTTCAATGCCCCTAGAGTGATCTATTTGATATGGGGCCCATACAATGGCGGCATACTCCAGGCACGGCCTAACCAGAGCGCAGTACAGCATTTTTAATGTACGAATACTAGAAAAATATTTACATGAACGCATAACAAAGCCCAGTTTTTTATACGCGGTACTCGTAATAGAGTGGATATGTCTATCAAATGACAAATCCGCAGAGAACCATATACCGAGATCACGTATAAAGTCGCACGCAGACAGAGGAGTGTCAAATAAAATGTAGTTATGTTTGTGAACACTTTTCTTTTTGCTGAAGTGGACCACATGGCATTTTGACAGATTAAAGTATAACTTGTTATTGTTACACCAGGAGCTCAAACGATCTAGGTCCGATTGTAAAAGTAACGCATCCAAAATTCCTCTGATTCGGCGATAGACTTTTAGATCATCCGCGAACAGCAGTAATTTACAATGTTTAAAAACGGATATAATGTCGTTTATGAATAAATTAAATAATAGCGGACCTAGGTGAGAACCCTGGGGCACACCAGACGTGGCATTAATGATTCTAAAAAAGAAGTTTTTGAATTTTATAATCTGCGTTCTGTCCGTGATAAAGCTTGATATCCACCTCAGCAAAAGTCCATCAATACCATATGCACGCAACTTTTTTATTAAGAGGTACTGATCCACGCTATCGAAGGCTTTTCTGAAATCGGTATATATCGCATCAACCTGATGACCCTCCTCGATAGCTGAGATCAAGTAATCGTGGTACAGCAATAAGTTCGTCGTTGTGGATCGCCCGGCCACAAATCCATGTTGCTCGTCGATTATTATATTTTTTAGTAGTGATGAGAGCTTGCTTGCAACTAAGTTCTCAAATAATTTCGGTATAATATTTTGTTTACTTATGGGTCGATAGTTCGAGGTTAAGGTTCTATCACCGCTTTTATGGATAGGCGTAACAATAGATAGTTTCCACGCATTTGGAAATACACCACTTGATAACGACTTATCGAAAATCAACCAAAGTGCCCGAGACAAAGTGTATATGCAAGATTTAAGGAAGATAGGTGGGATCCCATCCGTACCAGGGCTCGAATTATTTTGCAATTTGTCTATACCATTAAAAACCTCACCAATGGTGATGTCGATATTTGATAGTTCTACTCCTTGCTCATACACTACATCCGCAGCCTGTTTGTCAGAGACAGAGTAAACCGATTCAAAAAAATCTGCAAAACAGTTAGCGATATCCGTGCCGTCCTCAATGACTGAGCCGTTATCAAGAAGGTGCGTTGTCGACGAGTTTGTCGAGAACATTGAATCCATAAAGCTCCAGAAAACTTTTACATTACTTGTAATAGCGCTTTCCGATTTCATTACGTAATTTTTTAGACATTTTGAGGATAATAATCCACATTGAGCCCTCAACTGAGAAAAAGTTAAATAGTCTATGAAATCATTAGTATTTTTAAAACGATAATGTGCTGCTTTTTTAGCTTTCGTGAGATTTATCAATTCCCTTGTAAACCATGTTGGATAACGGGATTTGCGTACCGGGTAGAGTGGAACGTAGGTCGAAATTACATGATTAAAATGATTATACAAAAATTCAACGGAGCTGTCTATATCGAGGGGCGCTAACTCGACGTCCCACTTGATGCTATTAAAATAATCATTTATAGCAGTATAATTTGCTTGCTTGAAATTTAGCCTCCACTCAAGAGACTGTGGGCGGGGTACAGAAATCAATAATGGTAACAATATTTCTAAGGCGGGGTGATATTGGTCTTGAGAACACAAAAACTCGCATGCCGGCCGTACGACGACACTTCGCAGGGTAGAGAACACTAAATCAAGCATCGTATGAGTCGCGTTCCTTACATTATTATATTGATAAAAATTAGATTCAGTGAAGAAGTGCATGACTGTGTTCGCTTGTTCTGTTAAATGACCATGGTGTTCCATATACAGGTAACTATTACTATTGTGCCAGGCAGTGTGAGGCAGATTATAATCGCCTACTATCAAAAATTCGGCATTGGGTAGTGCGACTAACAGCTCCTCGATCGAAGAACAGTGCGACTCGTAGATGGATGAGTCAGAGTTCGGGGGCAGGTAAACTGTGCCGATCACCAAATGCCTGTGGTTTAACCGAAGATCAACAAAGAGTTGTTCAATGTGCGATACTGTAACCTTTAGAGGTCGGCAAAATAAATGGTCGCGGACAGCAATAAGAACGCCACCGCCTCGTTGGCAGTTACTATTATCATAACATCTATCCACGCGGAAAACATTATAATTATCGAAGCCTAGCTCCTCATCCGAAATGCTATCATTTAACCACGTTTCAACTAATATAATAATATCATATATTTCACACGCAGAGGATATGGCACAACGCAGATCGCTCAGTTTTGTTCTTACGCCACGCACATTTTGAAAATATACTAAAGGGGGCCTGTTCTGTTTTTTGACGAAGCATCACGATTTATGTCTACGATCCTCGGCATACCATCTCTATAGCGAATTGTTTTATTCGTCTCGCCTGCATCTTTCAGCGCCTTCAGTTTACTCTGCAAGTCCTTTAGATACTGTCTCTGCTTGACTGTTTGATCTTGGAATATCCGAACCGGTCCAGAGTAGCGGGTTCTATTACGCAAAATTTTCAAAACCACATCCTTGGAAGGTAGGGATACTCTTAACGGTCTG
>NW_020216739.1:0-1537 GCF_003070985.1 Temnothorax curvispinosus | reverse complement strand
CGCAGCAGGGACGCGGCGAAGCAGACAACGCAGAAGCAGTGAAGCGGCCCTGTCAGACTCAACGCGGCAGGAAGCGGTCACGATGCTCTACGCGGCGGTACTGTAAGTCGACACTCCATTGTAAGCCGACACCGGCACGCGCCGCGACGAAAACGCTATATCTTTGCGTGCGTACCCCGCGATAGCAAACACCGGATTGCGAGAGAAATTTTCGCGATTGCAGGCAATACAACCGCGAAGCGCCGAAAGATTTTCGCGTTTCAGAGCGCTGAAGTATAAGCGTCAATAGATGTCGGACGACTTGTCCCGGCATCCCCCTGTCAGCAACGCGTCATTCGTGTTAAGCGAGCGCGCGCAACGAGCCATCGAAAATAGTATCCGAAATCGTTTTCGCGCCACACGACTCGCGAACGACAAACTAGATTGCGTGCGAAGAAATTTAGATGCGCAATTCGACGACGCGAGCCGCCGGTGCTCGAGCTACATCCTAACGTCATCGTGGAACGTGAATTTCAATTCTTAGACGCTAGTCTTTGCGACGCGAACAGAAACCCGCGAGATAGCATAGACCACACAAGCGGCGACGAACACGATAACGCACACAGACAGCCCCCGACCGACGGTGACGCACGATCGGACACCTCGGCCGATACTCAAAGCGAAAACGCAGGGAGAGGAGAATTCTCCCTGACGTCATACGAAAACGATATATTCGACCCCGAGGAAGAGGATTATACCCCCCGGGCCGACAGAATGAGCCAGCCACGAGCTGCCGCGACCATCGCGCCGCGAGAGGACATATCCCCGGCGCAAATTAACGCAAAAATAGAGCGGCTTAGACCCACGGAAAATGGGCAACCGCCCAAAGGCGACCAAAGTCGAGCCCCCGAGCCGACGCAAGTAAGCCCAGGAGCAATAAGCTCCGTGCTCAGCGATGTCCTACGCATGATGCGCGACATGCAGGAACGCATGGACCGTACAGAGGCCGCAGAGTTCGAGCGCTCTGTAGAAGTCCTGCGCGCAATCCGCGAGGTACAGGAACGCATGAGTCGAGTGGAATCCGCCACATACGATCGCCCCAATGCGCGAGAACGACGTGTACGGATCAGCCAGGGCCCGCTGGACGTGACCTACGGACGGACGCACAGCGACGTCCGTAGTCAGCCAGGGCACCATCTCGGGTTCCTCAGCTTAAAGGAAGCCCGTAACATGATTCCCGAAATGAACGGAGAATCCCGAGGACGCGTTCGCGAATTTATTAATGCAAGCACTTACGCGATGAAGAATATACAGCCCGCGGACGAAACCATGCTCCTAGAAGCAATCTTGTGCACAAAGTTCAAGGGCAAGGCAATGACCGACTTCGACACGCGCGATATTCGCGACTTCGAGCAGCTAAAACGCGAACTCGAAACGGAATATCTCGGAAAGCGCGGCATGACCCATCTGCAGCTAGAATTCAACTCGCTAAAACAAAAAGCGGGAGAAAGCGCGCAGGAATTCGGGCGTCGAGTCGAGAAGCTCGCGAGAGAACTGT
>NW_020216738.1:26282-40737 GCF_003070985.1 Temnothorax curvispinosus | reverse complement strand
CACACACACACACACACACACACACACACACACACACACACACACACCATGCGCGCGCGCACACACACACACACACACACACACACATACACGCACGCACACGCACACATGCACGCACACACATGCATGCACAGACACTCAACATTCACGAGTATATTTATGTGCACTCATTACACATAAAAGAAGGCATTAGATTATCTGAAGAAATGTGGCAGACACTCAGATTCTGTGACTTCAGAGCTCCATATCTCTTTAGCCTCTGATTTCCTGTGTTTGTGACAATGGAGAAAGTTCAGAGTCATACAAACTACAACATATTTCAGAGCCGAGCAATTTAACCAGGGTCACTATTCCATAAGAAATGGGAGGGGTTCTTTGTCATATATTAATTTTGTTATTGTTGTAGGTAATGGTTGGAAAATCATATCAGGATATGAAAGAGGACAAACCCAAGAGAGTTACGATCTTTATACTAATAATTCGATTTGGGATCATCCTATAGATTTGCATTATACAACTCAGACTCTACAAAATTCTCCGAAATTATTATTACAAGTGTTTTGCAGAGATAATTATGGAAGACTAATATTTCTTTCATATGGAGTATATAATGTCCCATTGTCACCTGGTTCTTACATTTTAGATTGTCATACATGGAAACCTATTGGTATATTTGCAATTTAAATATATAAAACTTCACAATTCTGTAGTAAAGTTCTGTAGTAGTTTATTATTATTCTCTCAATAAAACTTTTATACAGGTGCTTGGACAGACAAACTATATGATAGATTCTTAGGAAAAAGTTTACAATTAAAGTCACCTAGTGTTTTAATCAACACATTAGACAGGTTTGAAGTATTAACACAAAGTATGGGAACAGTGATTGTTCATTTACATATCTTGGCAAGAAATTTTAATAAATTTGGATGTCAGTTGTAAACGGACAATTGTAAAAACAATAAAAATTGGATACACAATTTATCTTTAATTAGAAAGTCTACAAGAAGACTCTAATTTTGAGCGAATATTTATATCAATATAATATATAAACAACAATTTCCAATGATGTTTTTTCTTCTGTTGCTATTTCTAGCATATATTAATATGGTAGAAATAACCAAAATTGAAGATATATCAATCTGTATAAATGACACAGATTGCAACGAGTCAATAGACTCAACCATATATATACAGATTCCTAAAGTTGATGATCCATCTTTAGAAGACTTATCAAATGAGACAGAAGAAGAGGTTAATATTATCACTACTCCCATTCCTACAGAGATATCTTCAAGAATAAATGCAACAGAACAATCAGAAGTACAATCAACTTTAACAACTATATCTTTACCATCTTCAACAACGATTTCCTCATCAACTATGTATTCAAATGATAATGAAATTCTTGCACTCAAAGAACAAGAGATATGCGAGTGCGACTTGACGGTATGTGCAAGTGTCATTTTTTGATACAAAATATTGAATTTTGTTGAATAAAAGAAAACAATTATTTAATATTTGAATTATAACATTCCCACATAGCAAAAAAATCTCCATAGGATGATCTGATTTGATCCCATTTTGATCCAAACTAAAAAATCATTCGTAGGATTACTTAAGAGTATCCAATATAATATTACATATAATTTAGTCGATATTGTTGGGATCTAATTTTGTTATATAATTATATCCTAGGGATGTAATTATAAGATATCCATTGTAGATATTGTACAGAATATCTTATAAGTGGACATATAGGCATCCTCGGTACATCTTAAGTATATTTCTAGGTATTATGGAGATAAACCCTGGATATCTGGAAATCTCTCGAGATTGTTATGTGAGATTGTTATAATTCATATTAATAAATTTGATTAAATATTTTAATTTTTTAAAATATATATAAACAGATATATTGAATAATAGAATATATAGTTATTACATATATATTATATTTTATAAACACATTTTTTCATTTTTTTCATACAGAAATTTTTATGTGACATCAATTGCTGCTGTGACATAGATTGCAATCATTTTCACTTATCTGCCTTTTCGTATTGTCAAAATTATCATATGGAGCTGTATGACAGTCGGTATTGCTATAACCAAAATTTTATACAACGAAATAACACATCTTTTATTTTTGAAAAACTTGGAAATAATTTGTTTTGCATCCTGTATGACAATCTTCCATCTATGTATAGTACTGACAACGATTTGGTAAGTAAGTTAAGTGTAATGAAACTGTTAAATATCATTTTCCAATTAATTTTATAATTAAATAATTTAACTAATTCTATAATTTAATAGAAAATGGTTTTTAGAATATTATATTATTTAATTTCTTAGCTGTAAAAAACGTATACGTACGCTCTGAGAAGCTTCTTACTTACTAGAAAAGATACAACAAATGATTTCCAATTAGAGAGTATTCGAATTAAAAGTAGAAAGGGTTGTCTTATGTCCCCTCGTTTGCGAGAAAACTATCAAGAGACTCGAAGGACCAGAGGGAGAGTATTAGAGTTTTCCCTCGCCTTTAGAGGCGCGAAAAAGCGAAAAGCGAAGCGAACAAATTAAAAGGTGACTCACCGCCCGGCATATACCTTGTGTTCCGTTTGGCAAGGCCTGGTAATCTTCTGCATCCGCGATATTAAGCAGCAAACAAGCAGTTAATAGGCAGCAAAACAATAAAACAGGCAGGCAAAACTATACAGCAAGCAGGCAGGCCTTTCGTGCTAGCACCGGGTCGTTGCGTGTGAGTGTCGTCTCAATTGAGCACTTCCACTTTGAGTCTCGGACTTATGTCTCCGAGGACTGAGTTCCAAAGGTGAGTCTCGGACTTGTGGCTCCGAGGACTCGTCGATCTTAACTGAGTTCCCAAAAATGAGCCTCGGACTTGTGGCTCCGAGGTCTCGTCGTTTTTAACTGGGTTTCCGAAGCGATCCTGCAAGCGTGGTCGCGAGCGAGTAATCGGCTCCTTATCGCTACCGTCGGCGGATGGAGCGATGGCAGCACCAATGAGTCACGCGTATCTCAATCGAAGTTATCAATCGCGATCTGCCAACGTTTCACGAGATAATAAATGCACATGACAACGAACTTATCAACTAATGCTTACTAACATGCTTGCTAACTATTTACAAAGCAGTACCAAACAAAAAGATTAGAAGAAAACTAAAGATTTCAATGTCTTTGTTAAATGTCTTTAGACATTAACGAAACAATTTTATCACAAATTAGATCTTATACATTTTCAATATTTTTGTTCTCAAACAAAAATTTAAAATATTAAAGGCATCCAAACAAAACAGTTCAAAAATTGTGGTTTTTTTCAAGAAGAGGACGGCTATATTCAGCAGAAGTCAGTATTTAATTAAGCGCCTTGCACTGCAGGCTGGTTTCTTATATTAAACGCGTGAGGATTTTTAATTACTTTAAAAGTACGCCGCGTGGCGGCAGCGCGTGTTACTAACGTCATCGGTAGATTGAGTCAAATTGAGTTTCTATAAGGTGAGTTATTTAATCGACGCAAATATCTCGAAAAATATAAAAGATATGAAAAAATGTTTCGGACAAAAAATGTATAATCTAAAGGAGGACACATGATTCCGATATAAGTTACAACCCGATTTCCCTCGGTCTCGCTGGCCGAAGGGGCGCGGTTGCAAATTAATCAACTAATTGCCAGACGATATCTCCAAGGGGATAACGAGGTCGAATCTCTTACCGTAACTTCCATACCTAAGATCTTGGGCGGTACCTTTCGATTGGGCGCCAGGTGCGATTATAGACGCGCACCACGTCTCGACAACGTCCGCCTCAATAGCCTCGTCGCGGGCTCAGGGCGTAGTTCCGCGTGACAAGGGTGGAGGTGGAGAAGGAGCGACACGCAAAATAAAGCTCGATAATAAACAATACTAACCAAATATATTTCACAAAGAACAGATAAAAATCATAGCGGGAATTCAGTACGCAACACTAAGCAATAATGTGCTTGCAAGATTCTTTGCCGAGCAAACGCGACGATATTTGCCCGCGTACGCGACGCAAAATATCCGCGAAGCTCTTGAGGCACCGCAATGTACCCGGCGCGGTCTCTCCCGACACGCACACGGTGCTCCCGCGCACGGCAAGCAACAATATACTCGAATACAACCGAATTGACTGTCGATCACACGAGCTTCGAGGAGGGCTTTCCGAAATATTCCTGGCTACGATCTCGGTCGGCCACGCGCCCGCGGTCTTGGATAATAGCCGCGATAAGCTAACCGGCATCCACGACGACAGGTCGCGACCGAGATCAAGCCCTCAATTACTTGGCAGCACCGGAGTGGAGATCTCGTCAGCGGCTGATTCAACAGTCAGGAGTGGTGGGTGGGTTCGGCAGGACCACGCCGGGCCCCTGCACGCGCGCGCCCTCAAGCTCGCGGTTTTTCCGCCCCGCCGATTGGTCGTGTGTGTCGCCCTGTTCGCGACGTTGCAGACGATTTCTGCCATTTTCCCGCGGCCCGTTTGATTTGGCTGCTGAGTGTGCTTGGGCCACTCGCGGTTTCCCGTCCGGCTGGCCAGGCCGTGGCGGCGCCGCTCGGCCCTCTGGGCGCCATCGGGTGAAGTGTACAGGTCGTCCACCCGCGCTACAGTCGCGGTGGTGCACCCGTGATTATGCTGCGGCGGGGCCGTGTCGTGCTGTGCGAGACATTTCCGGCGCTTCTCCAGCGGCAAGCCCCGGTAGCCCGCCCGTCGGCCGACCACTTCGCCGTACGTCTTTTGAGCGCCCGTCCTTCTCTTGTCGCAACTCTTGTCGTTACATGTGGTCAGTGATCCCCCGCTCCGGCACCACCTGTCATTCCTACGGAACTTAACTAAAAAGGTTAGTCAACGCAGACAGCCCTTCCTCGACCCGAGTCAAGGCGCCATCCCCGACCTTCCCCTCGGCCGAGCTACCGTCTGGGCGGAGGACGCGACAAATGTCACATTACAGAGTCGTGTCGTAGATATCGTCGTTTTCAAAAAATTTCAAAGGAGACTAATTTTTAAAGTAAAACTTGATTTTTTTCCTGGAAATAAAAGTTGTAGAGCTCGACAAAACGTTTTCAAAACACTATAATAAAGTCATCTTTTGTTATATATATATATATATATATATATATATATATATATATATAAGAATTTCTTAAGATATTTAAAATTTTTAAAATTTGAAGTATAGGCTCCAATGGAAATCCACGAATATAAAAAACATGCGAACTAAGAACCAAGTGCGGTAAATGATGCGCGAAAGTTTTATTTTTATTTCTATTTTACTTATCTTCCAACCTTGACTGCGCGCCGACTAAATTTGTCAGACTTGAAACACAGCTCCGGTTGGAGTAGTAAAATCTCCCCCTACACCTAATTAAATCGAATTGATTTAATAAGAAATCATTCCAAAAAATATTACCTCAGCCAGGGTTCGAACCTGGAATCTCCTTCATTCCGTGAAGGTGTCGTGCCAATTCGACCACTGAGGCATGTGGTAATATTTATCGCAATAACCTATTATTAGTCCCGTCCCCTAACCTAAATTCCGGCACTCGTTCTTGCGCACTATAATTTACAATTGCATAATTAATTACTGAGCATCCTCTTGCACCCACATACGTATATTCCAATCCCCCTCTGTACATCCATACAAAAAATACCATTCTTTTTCATTTATCATGTCCACGAAGGACGGACTTCCTAGATGACGGTCTCGAGAGTTTCTGCGATCGTCGTCATTGCCATCGCTTCCGCGGCATTCCACTGGGGTATCTCCACCCGGAGTCTCTTCCTCGTAGCCATGGGTATGCTCATTGTCGTCCGTCCTATCCCGGACAAACCCCTAAATTTTACGGTCGTCGCGCGTCCGCTGCACTTCCTCACTCTAACACTCACGCGCGACGCGTTCCCGACACTCTCACAAGAAAAAATGACTCAGTTTAAAAAAAAAGAACTCGTTTATTATATCGTTCAATACAACGAGAGACTCATGCAAACACGTCCGGTCAAAACGGAATTCCGGAGCCAAATCTGAACATCGTTATCTGTCAACAATCGTCTGCAGCCGGCGCTGGTAATGTTGACTTTATAGTTTTTGCGTACAATTGTATTTACGGAGAGTAAGTTTGCAGCTAACCCTGGAACATATAACACATTTTCGACACGAAGATTCTTTCGGCCTCGTTTACCGTGACCTTGACTTCTGCCGTTCCGCGAGCCGTTGCCTTCACTTGACCATTATTTGCCGCCATTATGGTCTTGTTGTACCTCTTCACCTTCTTCAGACAGCTTGCCCAGCCCGTCATGTGTGTCGATGTGCCAGAGTCAAGGTACCAAGCTTTGCTCCTTTTCGTCCGCGTGGTGAATGTTGCGAATAATGCGAATACCTTCTGTGTCGGACTGTTCTTTTCCTTGGCGTCATCTCTCGCTTTGTTACGACACTTGGCTGCAAAATGTCCTGTTTTGCCACATGCGTAGCATCGAATCTTCCCCTTCTCTTGCCCTTTCTTACGTGTCGCTTTCGCTTTTGAATATAATGCTTCTTCGGTCTCTGTTTCGTACAAACTCGCGCAGGAGCCTAGGCTCTAGATTTAAAGAAAGGGAAACGACATTACTTTCATAGTTCCGTCGGTAAAGAGATTGTGTATTTCAAGGTTAGTCGTATTTCAATTTCGGATTATTTTATAATAAACAAATATGTCGTAGAAGAAAGTGTTGTACAGAGAACACATTGCATAAATACAAAATAAGAAAATGATGAATTATTAATGAATAATCCTTCCTTATATATGTTTCAATATTTTGATCTCTTGTGAGAAATTATTATAAGTAAACAGAATTCCTGTATGCTTATCTCTCGATAGGAGAAAACAATCTAATGCTTTCCAGACTTAAATCTTCTTTAAGAAAGGATCATTCATATTAAACATATTATTCAAAACGCAAAATACATAAAAGTGGCAATAATATACAAAGCATAAGTATAATTGAAGTACTGTGTCAATTAGCAATAGGTAAGAAATAATTCTTATATATTTCTCTCTCTCTCTCTCTCGACAGGTAATTAAGAACATACATACATCAAACACAAACGAAAGAATGATTATGCTTATACAGTCTATTGTGCTTGGTTTTACAAGTCAAATATAACGTACTTTTTATATCAATTGACACAGTAACTTCCGCAGTAAATCGAGTTATATAATAAGTATTAAAGCGATTAATAAACAACTCAGTAAAATGAATATCAAATTCAACTAAGTAATAAGGAATCTTTCGTATATAATACGTTGTCTCGTAAACGGTAATGAATGACCAATAGCCACGAGTTCGAATCACAATATACGCAAATATAATACCGAATACACGTGAATATACGAATCAAGTTTCACTCTCTGTCATGTATCTATAATGCAAGTGTAAATTACTATACATCGAGAATAAATGAGTTTACTCGCGGGTTGCAACCACTCGAAATGAACGTAATTTATACTGAGCTCAGTTAGATATCTAATTCCGTAATATTTACAAGTGGCTACGTAGCCGTTCTGCGAGGACATAGTCCGTCGCCTCGTGCTTTCTCTTACTCTGTAATCAGAAGATCGTAATTTACGATAGAACGTTAAGTTCATCATAATCCAGAGAATTGTATAACAATCTCTCTTAAGGGAGTAGCCTGGTCAAACGCCCAAAAAAAAGTGATTTTTTAAAACTGTTGTATTCAGAATCTACAATTGTAATCAATTTAAAACTTTTTTTGCACACTAGTATAACTCTTAGACAATACAAAAAAATTTTATTTAAAACAAAAAAATTATTTAAACAAAAGATATAGCAGATCTTGTTGAGCGCTTTTAATTTGAAGCACCAAATCAGCGTACAGTCTCTGGGTTGCAAAAATGATCCAATCTGAAAATTTCAAATGATTTTGTAATCTATATACTTACATTTTCTATATAAATAGGCGCAAAATTTAATAAAATTAAAAATTTCAAGTTTTACAGCAATTTAAAAAAGAAAGCCGATTTTTCGCATAAAAAAGTCGGTAAAAATGGCCAATAAAATTTTTTTAAACAATTTTTATAAAATAATTTTCTATTCATATAGAAGATAATTATGTATTTTCAAAGTATGTTAAGTTTTAAGTCAATCCGTTTATTAGTTTTTGAGTAATCGTGCACGCCAATTTCAAGAACATGTTATCGAGAAAAACGCGTTTAAAGTTTTCGGTACATATAAGAAAAGAAGTTAAATAAAGAATTTTTTTGAGAACTTACGGCTTTAGGTCAGTCAATCGGCAATTTCTGGACCATATAGTACGCTCTCAAACTTCCTCAAACAATTCTAATTGCTGTACATCTTGTAAAGCGTACCTGAGCGGCAACTGCATGCTCACATATCTGCTCGGAAAAAGGCTCGGTCGGTGGACTAACCGTTCGAATTTCAAAAAACCAAATATAGCCCCGTATTCTACAGATGTTAAGGAGTATTTTAAGCAAAAAATAAAAAAATGACTTTTCTGACCAGGCTACCCCCTTAAGTGATCTTTGGGTTACAAGAGCTCGATATGTTACCTGAAAGCAACTGCCGTGGTTGTCTCTAGATAATAATGATCTCCTTGACCAAGCCCCTGAGGGCATTCGCCAATGGCCAAGATGGCCGTTTCGTCCTTCGTTAACGTGGTTACGTCGTAATGGCGAAGTTCGTCCTTCCTTCATTAGGCTCGACCCGAGGCACGTTTGATAATCTCTTTCCTCTAATCAGGGTTGCAAAAACCCTCCTTCGATAGTAATGATACCTCTCCGCTCTCGTTCTCAGAAAGGCTGGCGGATTACAATCGCACACAACTGTTCGAATATTCGAGCACGATAGAATTATACTGAACGCGACTGCACGCTTTGCTAGCTGGAAGACGAATGCTCGCTCGGCGGGCTGCACGCCCGTCCCGACACGCTCACGCCTGCTCGATATCGTTTCTCCGTGCCGTTTTCCGGCGCTGGGGCGCAACGCGGTCGGCGCAGCGCGCGCGAAAACACATAACATTAAAGATAAACTAGGGAACTGTAACACCGCCGCCATCTATGAGCACTCTACCGTATCGCCACTTATACATCAACAATGCTCACAGATGTCTACACATACACAATCTCTTCACGATTTCCTTTACTCTTTAAACAGTCTCTGTTGATTGTTTTCCGCCGCATTTGACCTCTTGGAGTAGCTTCACTTTCATCGCGTCTGCCGTTATGATCGTGCCAGAACTTTCTAGGCCCATGATCATAGGCTGTACTCGTTGGGTAATCCCGATAGTAGCAACGCGCCTATCATTTCTTCATTAACTTCGAAATCAAGTTTTTTCAAAGTTATGGGCCATATCATTATCGTGTTGACATACTCTTTCACAGAGTTGCAGTCATGTAACTTGGTAGATGTCAGGGTACGCAATAGGCCTATCTTGCGCGTAAGTCCTTTGTCTATGAATGCATTTTTCAAACTCTCCCACGCTTGCCTCGGAGTTTCTGCGTTCTGTATGTACCCGTAATTTTGCTTTTGCATCAACAGACAGGACGATCTTCGCTCTTGCTTTCGTCATCTTCTTGATGTCCGTTACATACGATTCATCTCCGAGTACGCAGCTCCACAGGTCTTCGGCTTCCAGACACCCTCGCATAGCGAATTTCCACGTTCCGTAATTTTCTCGGTTTATCAATTTTTCGATTTGGCTTAGGCTTTGTATGCCGGCCTCCGACATGGTTGATGCCTCGTGTTGTCGCTCGTCGCGCTTTCACTTTTTTTTAAATACTTTTATTACCTTTTACTCCGGTATTATTGCGCTTTCTTGTTTTCGACTTTTAATTTGCGGCGGACTCACTTTTAATAACTAACAGGGCCCATAACCTGTTATGATTTAAGACTTTTAGCGGTAAGAAGAAACGAACATGTGTTTACTCGTTCGCTGCTTATACAAGAGAGAGCTTTATTCTGTGTAATGGCTCGTACATACAGATAGAAAGGTGGGGACATCAATCGCCTATCAGAGAGAAACCTGAGAGCGGCCACCGGGATCATTCCGTTCCAGCGGACGTGTACTGACGCGCCGCCTGAGAAAGTGGACGTCAACTACGTCGTTACGCTCGGTAACGGCACACACATGGTTCGTGCCCGTGCTATGGTTCGTGTCCGAACTACTCAGATGGAGGAGATAGGCCAGTCGGCTGACTCAGCACTCGGCAAGCTTCGAGCGGGGAGAGAAGGGCAGACATACGATCTGCTGTCTCTTTCTCGCTTGAGCTGTGACGTAGCTGCTTAGCACGCGCCGGCTATGCCACAATGCCATGCATTTCGGGTATCGCTCCTCGCGTCTCGCCGAATGCCGAGTCTCGCGTTGGCAAATCGACGATGCGCTATACGTTACATTTACGTTTATATTTACAAATTTTAATTTTTACATTTATAAATAAATATATATATATATTTATTTATTTATTTATTTATTTATTTATAAATATAAAAATTAAAATTTGTATACAAGCAAATGTAACGTATATAGCGGGTATAGCGTATCGTCGATTTGTCAACTCGAGACTCGGCACTCGGCGAGACACGAGACGCGATACCCGAAATGCGTGGCATCGTGGTATAGCCGGCAAGCCGGCCCGTGTAAAGCGGCAACGTCACAGCTCAAGAGAAACAGCAGATCGTATGTCTGCCCTTCTCTCCCCGCTCGAAGCTTGCCGAGGGCCTAGCGTACACGGACAGGGGAAAGGCTTGCGCGACCAGCATATCCCTTCCATCTGAGTAGTTCGGACACAAACCATAGCATGGATACAAACCCATGTATCGTTACCCGAGTCCTCTCTGATTGTTACCGAGCGTAACGCCGTAGTTGACGTCCACTTTCTCAGAGGGCAGATTAGGACAGACGTCCCCGAAGCCGGATGGCCGCTCTCAGGTTTCTCTCTGCGCCTATCAATCTACCTATCGCTCGAGCCGCGAATCGGTGACGTGTTAGCGCGCGGGGAAAAATAAACAGAAAATAGCCTTTCCGCACAGTCTTTAGATACTTTTCTAACACATTTCTTATATGACCTTATATTATACGAGGTGTGATCAAAAAGTTTGTGCAATAAATTTTTTCTGCCGTCGTGGCAATACTGTAGGCATTTATGGTAGTTTGGCGTTCAAGGGAAAGCCTTGCGAGTCATCAGTGCAAATTTGGTCACAATTAAGTGCATACGTATTTTTCTGTGCCAGTATTTGTGTACGCAGTTTTTGCGCGGTCGAAATGAAGCAAGATGTTTTAATACTCTCCACATCCCCAAAATGTTCACCCCGCATAATTGTTTTAACTTTAGAGAACAAAAAAAGTCGCAAGGGACTAAATTGAGCAAATGCTTTTACCGAGTTTCACAAAAAATTTGATGTTGGTTCTTTCCTCGGATAAAACATCTCTTCAAGGAACACATTGCAATGATAAAATTACGCTATTTTGACATCATATTGACCAAAAAATGATGTAAAATTTGGTCAACATAACGTTAAAATGGCGTCATTTTGATTGCAATATGTTTCTTGAGTTGTTTCATTTCAACCGCGCAAAAAAACTGCGTTCACAAATACTGGCACAGAAAAATACGTATGCACTCGATTGTGATTAAATTTGCACTGATGACTTGTAAGGCTTCCCCTTAGACGCCAAACCACCATAGAAACCTGCAGTGTTGCCACGTCGGCAGAAAAAAATTTATGGCATGAACTTTTTGATCACACTTCGTATATCTACTAATATGAATTAATATGAACTAATACGAACAAATAAGAGGTTTTTTCCCGGGTATAATAAAAAGAATAAGAAGTAACTGGTTTTCTCTTTTTATTTCACTTGCATTTTTTATGCAGATAAGTTATAGGTTACCATGACTTAGCGAATTAATGCACCTTATTGTATTTTAAAAAATAGAATGGCAATTTTTGCTTTGTAAATATCTCATCAAACCCCGCGAAACGAATCTAATCTCAGCGTCTGTAAATATCTCATCGAGCACCGCAAATAAATTTCTGTTAATAGCAACGCATACTAGACCGGGAGCCAGCGACAAAAAACATGTGTGCTCGGCAACACGACGAAACTTTTTGGGACGATAGCCGGTGTCATGTGGAACACGAAAACGCAAGTATGGCGGCCTGGAGGTGTCGCCTTTGCGCAGCGTAATTTTTTGAATGTGTTAAAAAGACTGTGCTTTTGGGTAATGGGCACCAATCTGATTCTTGTTTTATATTGTTTATTTGTGAGCAAAAGTACGCGGGCCGTATGCGTCATACCGATGCCGCGTCGCAAACAGTCCGCCATACTGATGAGAACGTGTCGTTTTTTTGATGCGATGTTGAATTTTGTACACCAAGCTAATTTTTTGTGGAGAGCTAGATTTTAATTGTTTATCAACGAATATGAACATGCCATACCGTTTCGGCGTCTCTGAGTACTCGCCATACTGACGCAAAAACGTCATTTTTTTCACTAGTGCATGTAGTATGGCGGTTTATTTTTATGAAGATTAGGCACCAGTATGGCGGTTTATTTTTATGAAGATTATGCTAAAACGTGACAAGTGGTGCACCGCCATACTGATAGTGAATATCTAAAGTGGCGCCATACTGGACAAAATTTTTTTTTACTAGTTTCATAATAACATTGGTAAGTGTTGTAAAATCATCCGATAATCTGTTATATTTATGAAAAGGTGAAATAAGTATATTTGCAATTTTGTAAGACTAATCAAGAATGTTTTATTTAAAAAAATAAAATACAGTATTCAGCATAATACAAAGGTTTTTTAAATCACTCATCATCCTCTCATTAGATGAATCGCCTCCATCACTTTCTGCATCTGACTCTACGTTGTAGTCAAATTTATTCAAATCCGTGGTTTCAAATTCATCCAAATCTGTAGCTTCATCGATATTACTGTCATCTGATACTTCTTTCTCTTCATCAGAATCTTCATCTGTGTCCTCGTCAGAGCTCAAAGTTTCTGTAAAAATGAATCAGTGATATTGTGTTAGAAACGGGTAATAAGAATCGTGAAGAGATTGTGTATGTGAACATTGTTGATGTAAGTGGCAATTCGGTAGAATGCTCACAGATGGCGTCGGTGTTACAGTTCCCTAGTTATCTTTAACGTTATGTGTTTCGCGAGCGCTGCGACGACCACGTTGCGCCCCAGCGCCGGAAAACGGTACGAAAAGACGATACTGCGCAAGCGTGAGAGTGTCGGGACGGGCGTGAAGCCCGTCGAACAAGCATTCGTCTTCCGGCTAGCGAGGCGTACAGTCGCGTTCTTTACATCGGCTTTAGATATACGTATAATTGCTACGCGATTGAAATCCGCCAGACTATTGAGTCTGAGACAAAAAGAACGAGGACGTCTCCGCAGTATCAGAGGAGGCTTTGCAGCCCTGACAAGAGGTTAATTAAAGTACCTCGCTCGATTCGATTGAAGGAAGGACGAACTTAGCCATTGCGACGTGGCTTCGTTGAAACGGAACGAAGCGGCCATCTTGGACATTGCGACGTGGCATCGTTAAAAAGAAACGAAGCGGCCATCTTATCCATTGGAGAAGGTCCTTACGGTTTTGGTCGATGACCATCATTACAATTTATCACCGGAGGATGCTTTCAGGTAAAATATCGAACTCGTGTAACTCAGAGATCATATACGAGATTGATCGGCAACTCTCAAGCGGATTATGATGAACGCAAGGTCATCATAAAATGCGATCGTCTGATCACGGGGCGATGGATATCGTCTTCGCATAAAGCACGGAGCGATGGATATCGTCCTCGCATAAAGGCTATATTGCTGCCTAAATATTCCGGAATTAATTATCTGTCTGAGCTCAGTAGAACTTAAAGTTATTTTGAATGGTTGCAACCCGCGAATAAAGTCATTGATTCTCGATGTGTAGTAATTTAACTTGCATTATCGATGCACACGTGATTCGGATATTCACGCATAGTCTGTATTATCTTAACGAATATTGCGATTCTACCCGGGGCTATTTGCCAGCTATTAACGTTTACGAAACATCGTATTACATACGAAAAGTTAATTATTATTTAATTGAGCTCGCTCTTCACTTATCGAATGGTTTACCATATTCACTGGAAGTATCTTTCGATAACTCGATTTACTACGGAAGTTACTATGTCAATTAATAGAAAGAAAGTGCATTATATTGAAGTTGTAAAATCTCGCACAATATTTATATAAGCCTAAACATTTTCTCGATTGCTTTACTTTACATATGTTTATTTGCTTACTTGTCAAATGAGATATATATATAAGGATTATTTTCGACGAATTACTAGTTGACACAGTACTTTAATTCATTTATGCTTTGTATATTCTTGCTATATTTATGTAATGTGTT
>NW_020216738.1:0-6282 GCF_003070985.1 Temnothorax curvispinosus | reverse complement strand
GTTTTAATACGATGCACTGACTTGAATCTTTGGTTAAAATGTGGCAAAAATCTTTTATTAAATTCCGAAACTATTTTAAAAATTTGATCATCCTGTAATGAGTATTTTTCATGTAAAAACTGTTCTAATGAACTATTACGGTCGAAAAGAACTTCGCACAAAATTTTATAAGGAACTACGAAATCGCTCATGATTGCAAAATAGTATATTGTGCACCAAGGCGAAAGTAGCGTTTTTCAGACGAGTGTGAAGTTTGCCGCCCGAGCCGAAGGCGAGTAGTACCAACTTTCCTCCCTGTATAGCGGGCGGAAAGTAACCACTTTCCTCCCTAGCTCCCTAGAGAAGAAAGTGGTTACTTTTCGCCCGAGAGAGAGAGAGAGAGAGAGAGAGAGAGAGAGCGAGAAAGACACGTGACAATGCAAGCGTGCGCATGATATGATAGCGGCCGCGCTTTCTGACATCACTGACGCGCGACTGCAGTCAAATAATAATTAAGTACAGCTAAAGTTGCAAGAAGTAGCACGTAATTTTTATAGGACAGTTTAGTAATAGCATCTGCTGTCAAAAAATACAATCAAGAGCTTGGAGGAAAGTGGAGCATTTTTTATAGACATAATGAAATAAATAAAAACTTAAAATTTTAGATATCATTATGTAATAGGATTTACGTTAACAATTTTAGAAAAGTAATTATGTCACATATAAAGTAAGAATGTACACATTTGAAATACATGAGATATATTTCGGTTAAACAGACATTAGACAATAGTTAGAGTATAAAAATCTATCTAAGAATTGAGGTTTTTTCCTGAAATCAAATAAATAAAATATACATTTTTATAATAAGATACTACTATATTTATTAGATATCCCAAAATAGTAGTCAATAAATAAAAACATTATTTTCAAAATTTTGGGTTTTTTCCACTTCCGCACCACTGTGGGCCGCTGCCAGCGCCTCCGCCACTTCCTGGACGGTAGCGGCGTCATCCAGCCCCCCAATGCGCACATCTACGCACTTAAAGGGCCGGGTGACCCGCACCTCGCCCTCAAAGAATTCCTGCCGCAACCTACCGGCCAAGAGATCTGCCTTCTCATTTGAGTCGGCCCCGGGGACCTCAAACAAGAGGCTCCCGGTGGCCGCTCTTCTCACCTTGAGATCCTTTATCCCCAGATCCGCGAGGGATATCTTTTCCTTCGCGGATCTCAACACTCTCGCATACTTCTCTGTTTTGCTTTCATTTAAAATCGTTATTCCGACTGCCGTAGTCTTTGGGGCAGCCGGAAAACGATTCTCCTTACCACCTATTCTAGATCCCCTAACCCCACTCTTACCAGGAGGGGGAGGACCCTAGTTCTCACTCCTCTTTTAACCTCCTTCCCTTCTCCAGACCCCGCCACTCCGGCGTAAGTCCGAACTGAAAAGACTGGACCACCCTTTTTATTGAACGAGGAAGAGGGTGCAGTCGCCTGACTAACACCTCCCATCCCCCCGTCTATTGTACCGCCACTGCTAGTCACTTCCCTGGGCCTCCCACCCGGGGTAACTGGTTTCGCCTTTGTGGATTCTCTAAGGGAACGAATATCCTTAGCGATGGTCTCGAGCTTGCGGTCGAGAGCCACCATCTTTTCCTCCATTGGATCGTTGTTAGATCCATCAGCAGACTTCGTTGCTTTCCCTGGGCAGGGTGCTTCGGTTTGGCAACCAATGTCGCGTCTCTCCACGATTTCACCTATCTCCATGACCGTCGACTGGTTACACGAAGAGTTCGGACAACCAGCCGACAATTTCTCCTCCAACACTTCAACTCGAGTCCTCAGCTCGGTCACCTCCTTCGCTAACTCCTCTTTCCTCCTCCTCTCCTCCTTAGCCCATCTGGCCGCCTTCTTCTCCCTACTATGAAGAGTGTGCACAACCTCATCGACAACGTTGGCGTAAATTTCCGCCTCTGTGTCGATGGTGCCATCATCATATGGGGCGGCCAAACGACTGTATAAGAAGAGCTTGACTCTATCCAACAGCAAGTCCGCACCCAACTCCACAATCCTCTTGTTGAGCAGACCCGGATGTTCTACCAATTCCTTGGCGGAGATCCCTGGTGGTATTGCTTTCCCGGAAGTGCCCTTCGTCACCTTACACCCTTGTGACAGCGTCAGTGAATCCTGCAAACCCACTTCTCTAGTATCCTCGAGTGTTTGAGATACCTCCATTCTTTGACGCATATCGTCAGTTTTTGTCCTCTTATTTATTGCGGCTCCTTCCGCACTCTCATCGCCCTTGCTACTTTCAAAAGGGTCTAAGGACTTATCCCCCTTCCGCCTTACTTTCCCTTTACCCCCCTTGTTATTCCCCAAAAAATTATTCATAGAATAATACCTCCCCATGACCTTCTTCGGCTCTGCTGGTCAGGGCATGCCCTCACCAACCGCTCCTTACAAAACTAGGCCCCAAGTTCCCCCGGGGGACCAGCTATGCCATCGCCCGGGAATCGTCATCCGGATCTGGCCCCTGTGTATGCCCCCTACTCATCCCACGGGCGAGGCCCATCGAGGGGCCGTCGCACCGTGGTCTTTCGGGAGTTCCCTACCTCCGACAATGGAGGCACCAAGGAGGGCGCCGCCACGCAGGGAGAAGGTCACCCCGACGTTCCGGACGAAGGAGACTGCGACCCCTCCAACGCCCTTCCCACCGGGGTGACCAGCCTGAAGTCCGCAGCCCGCCAGTCGACTTTGGATAGGGAGATTTCTCACCATACCTTTCCCGCGTGCTAAGCAGAAAGCCAGAGCTCCGGCCGAGTAAACTCGATTCCGGTCCCGATCCCGGTCTCCGGCCCCTCGCCGCCCGTGAGAAAACAGGGCACAGGGTTCCCCCCAGTGGACGCAGTCGCCGACCAGCGGGCTACTTACGCGCCACCGGCCCTAGTTGCCGGTGGCAAATGCACCGTCGGCCCTAACCTGGAAACGTCCAGGCGGCCCAACGGTGCTCTCCCACTGTGGGGCTGCTCGGCCCAGACCTCGGATCATTTCCAAGCGGCCTGGACAGCCCCGGTGGGCCCGCAATCCCGGGATCTGCCGGAGCACCAGCGTGTAATGATCCCAGGACTGTCCTCCATCCTGCCGGAGCACCGGCGTGCAATGGATGGAGGAAAGCCAACGTCCCGTTGGCCGATGGGAGAATCACACTCTCCCTAACGGTCCTGGCCGACCGAGCGATTAAAGTCAGGGCCGCCAACCCCTACTGACTGTTGGAGGCTGGTTCGCCGAAGCTAGCCAGTCTCCTAAGCAGGGCAACCGGTCCCCCGGTTTGTATTCTGGGTTTTCCTTCCCATAGGACGGACGGGTAACGGAGCCAGGCGAAGCTGGCTCGTCCCTTATGGTCCCGTCCGACTGGGCGAACTTTTTATAGAGGCCGCCTACCTCGCGAGTCCCCGGAGGGACTCCCCGGTTTCTGCCAGTGCGAAGACCGATGGAGATTACGGTACTGGTGTGCTCGGGTACCTCGGGTTCGCAAAACCCGTAGTTGGGAAGGCCCCCAGTGACTCCTAAGAGTCCCCGGTGGCCTCCCCCATCCCCTGAGGGGTGAAAAACCGAGCCTTATGTCTTCCTCCGCGCCTACTCCGAACCCTGACCAGCTGCAAGCAAATTCGCGCGTCGGAAGTTAGGTTGTTTTAACTTATTAAATTTCTTTATTCGTTTTTAGCTTAGGCATATACCAGAATTTGTTACAATTTTTTTCTATTGCTATTTTTTACTATATTATAGATATTATAAATATATGTAATGTAAATTACAATATTGTATTTAATACGTACATGTTACATTTTATGAATTATTATGATTACTCAAAATTGTCATAACAGAACATTGTTTTATATTGCAAATATGTATTAACCTATTATTCTAAATAAATGTATTTGTTTAGGTATTATCTAATGAAGATCTATGGAAAATGTTACAAATGGAAAACTACAAATGGAAAACGGAATATAGCAAAATATTGTCCAACTACAATTTGTCAAAATATTATCAACATGGAGAAATATTATGGAAATTACATGATAAATCTGTTGAAGCAATAGGTAAAATAAGATAATAAAAATAATAGGTTGCAGTTAATAAAAAATAAACACTTATATTTTTCTTTATTTAAATAATTTTCAAAATACCACGAATAAAAATATTTGATTAGTTACTTCATATTCTAATCAATGTATATAAACAAAGGAATTACGATTCAAGTAGTACGTATCTTCACATTCCTATTCAAAAGTCTCCTTTTAATATAACGAGATACATATTGCAACTATTCGGAACCGATTTGATTCTCTTTGAAATATGTTGCAAAATACAAAAATATCTAAGAGACACCGTATATTCTAAGCAATTATTGTCAAAATAATAAGATATATAAAAAAAATTAATTGCGAGACTGAGAAGCCAAATTCAAACAATTAAAGGATATTATAATTTATAAAAATATTTAATAATTTATTATCTAAAGATCAATAACACATGTGGACGTTTCGACCTTACTTGGTCTTCTTTAGCATAAATTAAGAATAAATAATAATAATGAATTCAACGATTATGCGAATTCTAAAAGTAATATATGTATTATAAAATAGAAAGAAGTATAGTATATAGATTATAGATCCCAAGAAAAAATATCTCTTATAATATCTTATATGCTCGTATAAGAAGCAATTTTATATGCTCATATGTGAATTTTGGCCTAATAAGAGCTTATATGATTATATAAGATTATATATAAAAATATACATATTTAAATAAGTTTCAGAAAATTGTTATTTTTAAATGTTATTTTTTAAGTATGTCTTTATTATAAGAGTGAACTCCATGATACAACTGATACAAAAATTGTGCCGCTCCATAGCGCGAGAGAGTGTCGTGTCTCTTAATACTATTCTTATAACACTGTTTGTCAATCAAGAGACACGGTAGTGTCTCGCGCCAAGTACACGCGAAGCGAGACCGCACCGTGACTCTTTTACGCGAACGCACGAGTTGCGAGTACCCGAGATTTTGAGATCTCAATAACGAGTAAACGGATCAAGTTTTAAGTAGGCTTGATCGATAGCTTGGGGTCGATTTATATAATAAAAGTGTTTTTAGTTTTTTTCTACGTGCCCTACGAGCGGAGATATTACGACACAAAGTCTGAAATGTTAAATTTTACAATTAAGATACGTCGTTATCGTCGTCATCGCCGTACGGTTGCTTTTGCATCAATAGATGGCGTTTTTGAGATACCACGAGTGTTTGAAAAGAGACAGCATATACATACGTGTGCGTCGTGTGCGCTCAGTGTAGACAGTGCGTTTAGCGCGTTCAGCGCGCTGTCAGTCAGCTACTTATAACCTATAAATATGTATCGTGCAACACCGTGATCTCTCATTATTAAATACGATTGTTTAATTCCGAATTTCGGTCGCGTCACGCAAGGATAGAAGTGTCACGAAATTAAGATGGGTGTCACAAGAGACAAAATATTAGCGGGTCGGATTTATCAGTGTAGTGACAGTCGTGACCGTCGTGACAGATAGTGACATAGTGATTTTGACCGCAGGGAGCTGATACCGAAATCTTTAAGAAGGAAGGTGTATCCAAAATTGCATACGTATGTATATGCTGTTTTGTGAAAATTAACGAAAACAAGAAAGTTATTTGTATCTATATGCACGTGTTTATATGCACGTGTGACAAGCACTATCGCGTAAAAAAGATTTTTCTAAAGTATGTTCATTATTTTTTAGTATTACATTTTGTGTAGTAAAAAAGATTCTGAGAAGGAAAATTGTCGCTCATGTCCTGTTTGTTTCTAATTAATACAAACTATCGCGATGTCAGAGGTCTGTGAAGTTAGCACTCTAAACATATTTGTTTGTCCACTCTTTAAAAAAAAAGTTATAACAAAATAAAAAAATTTGACATCAGCACCCTCATGAACATTTTTCATTAATTTTCAAACGGGATACAATTGTCCGCGATTTGCCCACGTTTGTCCACCCAACATTTTTGTTTGTCCACTCTGCAAAAGAGAGTTATAATATAAATAATTAAAAAAAAAAAGCAATTGTCTTTATAAACAACCTTGACTGCAAATTACGTACTGGAATCGTTTGTCTAATTATGATTTTTGTTTGTCCATTGCTTATTTTCGTTTGTTGATAAAAATAAGAACTATATTAAATTGTAGATGTTATGCATATACACCCACACACACACACACACACACACACACACACACACACACACACACAC
>NW_020216737.1:0-17820 GCF_003070985.1 Temnothorax curvispinosus | reverse complement strand
GTGTGTGTGTGTGTGTGTGTGTGTGTGTGTGTGTGTGTGTGTGTGTGGCGAAGATTGCTCTTACCCTAATTTTGAAAATTTGGTACAATCACCCCCTTAAGGGTACAAACAAAACTGGCGGTAGTACAAACGGGTACAAACGATTCTAAAACAGCACCCTCTTGCAGATTTCAAATATCTCTAAAAATGACAAAGTTACCCTTATACGAATTGTCGTGCCGCGCCGCGAATGAAGGTTCGGGGGCCAGCACAGGGTATTGGGATTCTCCGGGACGGGGAAATGACACTAACACTTTATAGATTATGCCCGTAACGGCGTTTAATAAATATATTTCCCGTACATCTTTGTTTTACTTACAATTAGTTACATTGATAAAAAGACGCGGTCGACACGTAACCCGCGCGTTTGTTGTAGACTGCCCGCCGCTTCTCGGAAGGGCGGGCTTTTATCACGCTTGAGCTTGTTTCCGCGTTGCCGACTTAGCTGTCAGCGCTTTTGCTTCCGCGATTGGGTCAGTAGTGACCCAATCGGTGGAGTCTGGAATGCCACCTCAGGTATATTTGGCAATTATCGGGGCTGCGCTGACACCTCGATGTTGCAACTGGGATACATTGACTTTCCGTTTCACAACATCCCTTCCCCCATGGAAAAAGAAAAACTGAGGTATGAAGTTTTTTGTTAGCATCTGTTTTATACAAGGTATTCCTTTCTTTTTTCATGGAGGTCACATTTTTTTATAATCTATTTTCCCAGTTGCATGCGGAAGTCGCGTCGCGTTTCCTTATTCGTTTTTCTTTTTACTAACCATATGACCGTGATTACAATCCCTATATTTTTTCACGTCCCAGACCGTCGTGAGACAGGTTAGTTTTACCCTACTGATGACCAGTCATTGCGATAGTAATTCTGCTCAGTACGAGAGGAACCGCAGGTTCGGACATTTGGTTCACGCACTCGGTCGAGCGGCCGGTGGTGCGAAGCTACCATCCGTGGGATTATGCCTGAACGCCTCTAAGGCCGTATCCTCTCTAGTTAAAGGTGGCAATGATATCTCTAAGAGTCTCGTGAGTCGAAAGGATCAAAACAATGTGACACACTTTACTAGGCAGCCGGTCCTCGCGAACCGGTCGTCGCACGAGTCCGGTTTGCCGTACAGCGCCTCTGCCCGTCGTCGGGATCTCAGTGCCCGAGTCGAAATTTTTCTCCTATTTTCGACCTCAATGTTCAATCTAGCACCTACTTTCGACCAAAATGTTCTACCTAACACCTACTTTGATACTTTAAGCAGTCACATCACCCTATTTTGAATCTCTTCAACCTCTTCAACCTCTGGCTCCTATTTAGAATCTGACAATTCTGTTTGAAAAGAAATCATGCTCCTACTTTAATGTTCCTAACGTTTTCTTAATTTATTTATTGCATTTAGTTTATTTTTATTATTATAGGTTTATTATATTTTTGATTAAATATTATATATGATTTATTAAACGTTTATAATAACGTTTATAATAAATTTTTATAATAACAATTTTCTCTATTTATTAATTTAATCAAAAATAGTCAAAACAAAATTAAAAGGAATTTTATTAGGTTAATAATAATAGTTATATTATTGATAACTAAAAAAAATAATTTTATATATGACGTATAAATGATTATTTATATAAAATTGTATTTTTCTATATTATTTTTTCCTTTTTTCTCTCTTTTTTCTTTATTTATTAAAATAATTCAAAATAAAATTAAAAGAAAATTTACGATAATTGAATATGGACTGGTATTTATTTATTCAAGCTCTTGCCCAATCAGCAGACAATGTTTTTTAAATGTGTTTTTAATATTCATTTTTTATTAATTATACATTTGTACAATTCATTGTAAAAATAATATTTATTTAATGTTTATTAAATATTTATTTCACATTGATTATTTATTTGAAGTAATAATTTAGAAAAAATATTTATTAAACGTTTATTTAACGTTTATTTAATATTTGTTTTACATTAGTAAGTTATTTGCAATAAGTTAAAAAAACATTTATTTAACATTTATTCGACATTATTTTAATATTTATTTTACATTAAACATTAACTATTTATTTGCCATAATGAATTGAAAAAACATTTATTTAACATTTATTCGACAGTAATGTAATATTTATTTTACATTAATTATTTATTTGCAATAATGATTTAAAGAAACATTTATTTAACATTTATTTAATATTAATTTAATATTTACTTCAGATATTGCGCTCGAATTCCTTCGCGTTTTGCAAACGCCCGATCGTTTCATTCAGATGTAGATGGCGCGACGCGTGAGTCGCCACTTTCAAAGCGCCCCCACTCCTTCCTCGCTCGGCTCGCTCTCGTTCAGTCAGTTCAGTGTCATGGCCGCTTTTGCTGCGTTTCTTCGGACGAGACGAGTACGTTTTCCTTCTTTCGTAACTGATTGAGCTAAGCGGCACATATTCTGGAGACCATCCGAGCGAGATTCGACTTCCCAAGGAGAGCTCACCGCCAGGAAAAGGAGAGCTGCGGCAGCTCGCGTCCGAGAGGGAGAATTGAGGCGAGGAGTCCGGTCCAGCGAGCAGGGCCCTTCCGATATTCTCATTTAGGACGCCATATTGGAAGATCGACATTGTTCGTAGTAGTACAAGGAGCTCTGCAAGGTTAATCTCGTCTTGAGATCTTGGAATTGCTCTTATTCTTGTGACTCTGGTTTATATTTTGGCCCTAGAATTTATCTCGTAGACAAATGCAGAGGCCCCCCTCTCTTTTCTTCTCTTTTCTTTTCTTACTTTGATTTCAATCGGTAATCCAGACTCCTTAATTCCGTATTATTAATATTATTTGTTAAATAGCATTTGTGATATGCGATTAGTTATTTGGTATTAAGGTATTAATTTTAAGTTTTATTAGTATTAAGATATTTCATTTTAAGATACTCACAAGCAGTATCAAGACATTTTTCAATTTTAATTTTAATTTTGTTGAAACTAAATTTTAATTTTAATTTTTATTAAGATACAATACATATATTAATTGTTTTAAATGGTTAAAAATTTATTTTTTTTTGTTATGATATAATATGAGTTTAATTTAGATAGTATGCAAGAGTACATGAACAAGTAGATAAAAAAGTGTAAACAAGTAAATATATGTTCCTTTGTACCTTAGAAACAAACGTGTGCGATCTCTTAGATTTTTTCTGACTCTCCCCCCTATATGCTATTTACCACATTATCATATTAACATGCTCTATGTCATGTATATTATCGGTGACTTGCAGTGGAGTTTTTATTTAAGTTGTGTTTCATATGGTTAATAAAAAAAAGATTTATTATATAAATTTTATAACATTATTAATTGTGATACATGTATGTCTATATGTATCTGATTAATTAACAATGTTATAAAATATTTTTTTAATATTAAAAATCTTAGATTCTAAATAATAAATCTATAGATAAATATTGCGTTTAACAGAGCAACGAGATACGACAACATAAGTCAAAGTCACAACCGTATCTCGTTGCTAAATTTACCAAAACCTATACTATATGAATTACCGATGATGTACGTGATATGGAACATGTTTCATTACGATTTAAAAAGTAGTAAAAATTAATACATTGATAATAAAATGTACTACAATAAATGTTTTTTCCAATAGTCCTAATAAAGTATTCTTTTGAATTCAGTAAATATTTTATTAGGTTTAGAAAATTTGTTTCAATTAGATGAATAATTTTTTCATTCGAAAAATATTAACTGAATTAAAAAAATACTTTATAAGGACTATTGGAGAAAACATTAATTAAAATTTAGTGCATTTTTCTATCAGTGTAGGATCTAGAGGGTTTTAGGAGGTTTAGGAGGGTTTTACCGGTAACTCCTCTTTTAAACCTCAAAATGGGAAACAGTCCGTTTTCTGCCGTTTTCAGGCACAAAGTAGGAGCTAAGTACAATACAATTAGAACCTATCAAAATCCTCCAGAATCCTGAGATGTGAAAATAAGAGGTCGAAAGAAGGAGTAAAATTTCGACTCGGGTGATCTCACCGCTTACGACGGCACGGCGTCTAACGTTCGAACATGAGTTTCGCGAGTTTAATGTCGAGAATCGGAATCGTCTGTAGACGACTTAGATTACGCCCCCCATTTTACAATATGTGTACTCGATCGTATTTATTCCGCCGGGCTTGTCCGCTTTCGGCAACGAGAATCTATTCGCATGTCGGCTCGTACGGCAATCTCGCCCGTAATGGCCGGTTTCTCTGTGAATATCGCGCGTTTTCCGTATTGAATTTATGTTTGTTTATCGGTTGTCCGTTCTGCGGGGAGGAGCCTCTCACCTTTTCCTCCGCGCTGGCGCCGGTTATTGCCTCCTGTAGGCTTTGATATCTTTGCGCTCGAACTAGCATCTTGATATTGTCGTGCAACCCTATTTGAAAATTATGTAGGGCTTGCATTTTAACGCTGTCAAGAATTGCTTTCTGCTGCTTTTGCGAGTGCCCTTGGCCTTTCTCCATGGCCTCGTACAATTCTCGCGCTAGTTTTTTAACTTGCCGCCCGAATTCCTGCGCGCTTTCTTCCGGTTTTTGTTTTAGGGAGTTAAATTCCAATTGCAGATGAGCCATGCCGCGCTTTCCGAGATATTCCATTTCTAGCTCGTGCTTTAGCTGCTCAAAATTGTGAATATCGCGCGTGTCAAAGTTCATCATGGCTTTCCTTTAAATTTTGTGCATAGAATGGCCTCTAAAAGGATCAATTCGTCCGAGGGGATGTTTTTCATCGCGTAGGTACTCGCGTTTAAAAACTCACGGACGCGCTCACGGGATTCTCCGTTTATCTTGGGTATCATATTTCATGCCTTCTTTAGGCTGAGGAACCCGAGGTGGTGCCCTGGTTGATTTCGGACGTCGCTGTGCGTCCGCCCGTATGTGACGTCTAAGGGACTGTGGCTACGTACGCGTCTGACCCGTTCATCGGAGCGATCGTAGTTTGCGGCCTCTAGCCTGCTCACGCGATTCTGTACATCGCGCACCGCGTGTAGAAGCTCGTCGGATCGTTCGAAGTTCGCGGCTTCTATGTGGTTTACGCGCTTCTGCATGTCACGTATCGCGTTTAGAATATCGTAGAGCATGGAGTCTCGTGCTCCTGGACATGCTCTAGGCAGCTCTGGGCTCGGTTTTGAGTAGTCGCGGGCGGTTGTCTGTTTATAGAGGACCTGAGTCTTGTTATCTCGGCGTCGACTTGCTAGGGGGTCATCGGCTGTTCTTGAGTTTCGTCGCAGGGCGTATTTGCCTGAGTCGCTCTTCCTTGTTGGCTTATATTTTCGTCTGCGGCATCTTCTTCGGGGTCGAATACGCTGCTGTCGTATGACGTGAAGGAGAAATCCCTTCGGTGAGAGACTCTGCTTGGCGTACGGTCTGAACTCTCTGGAGTTGGCTGTCCTTTTGCCCGGTTGTCGGAGATCCCACCGCTGCCACCAGTTTTGTCGTGCCGCGCCGCGAGGCACAAGGTATCGGGATTCTCCGGAACGGGGAAATAACACTAACACTTTATAGATTATGCCCGTAGCGGCGTTTAATAAATATATTTTCCATACACCTTTGTTTTACTTAGTTACATTGATAAAAAGACGCGGTCGACACGTAATCCGCGCGTTGGTTGTAGACTGCCCGCTGCTTCTCGGAAGGGCAGGCTTTTATCACGCTTGAGCTCGTTTCCGCGTTGCCGACTCAGCTGCCAGCGCTTTTGCTTCCGCGATTGGGTCAGTAGTGACCCGGTGTAGTCTGGAATGCCACCTCAGGTATATTTGGCAATTATCGAGGCTTGCGCTGATGTTGCAACTAGGATACGTTGACTTCCGTTTCACAACAGAATTTTCAATATCTCGTATTTCCACCCCCGTAAGGGTACAAACAAAATAAAAAACAGTACAAATGAGTGCAAACGATGGTTAATCAAATGGCATTTGGAAGATTATTGTATCTCAAAGTGGGGTGCTGATGACTCTTTAACCCCCCGTAACTTTCGCCCCTTTAAGGTACAAACAAAATGACCTGTGGTACAATCGAGTACAAACCGAGCGTAATCGAATACACATACAACAAATTTTTTTATGAAAGTCGGGTGCTAAGTTTACATAGGTCATTCTTAAATATAAGTATAGATATGTAAATATAGATATACAGGGTATATCAGACCTGTCCTACCCAATTTTTCCGTAAACGTGAGGCGGCAGAAAATTAGAGAAAAGTGTTAATTAGCCCCAAATCCTATCCGAAGAATCGAATGAGGGTATTTCCGTTTTCTGAACCTGACCGGAAGTAGGGCAACTGGCGTCAACTTTAAAATCTCAAATAGAACATATGTCGTGTAGGATATTGTTGGGTAGAGCTTAGAAAAAAAAACAATTATTTAAACATCGCAGTATCTTCAACAGAGGTGGCAGAACAGAAAATCCCCATGTATAATGACCGTCTAAGGGCAGGGGGGTAGGCAGGCGCGCTTCAATCTTTTTGCCATAAACACAATAAAAATAACAATTTTATTTATGCAAACTTTTTAATTATATTTAAATACCTACATTTATATATATTATTATTAAATATTATATTTATACTATATCGCCCTAATAAAAAAATATACTCAACACTTTTAGTGTTAACCGTTAAAAAAACACCATAGAAAAACCCTTAAAGTTGGGTGTAATTTCGGACCGCCAATTAAAGATTAACCATCATTTAAAGGTCCAAAATCACACCCAACTTTAAGGGTTTTCTTTGGATAATGGTTAACCTTCAATTAATAGTTAATCCTTAAAAATGACGGTATAAACCCTAAAAATGTAAACCCTCAAATGAAAGAAACACCCAAAGAGAATAAACCCCATATTTAAATGTTCTCAATTTGCTTCCGCCGATAATACATACCCGCAAAAGAGAACATCACCACACACTATGCAAAGTTTAATATATTTAAGAGAATAGGTGGAAATAATTGGCACACGAAATAAAACATTACAAATTCACGAATTTTACAACTGCAGTTGCAAAGCAGCTTTCTGCTGAATACAATTATAATTAGTATAATGCCTGTATATAGGTGCCTATATATAAAAACTTTTTTACTTCCTGTCTTTAATATTTATTTTTAATTATATAATTTTTTAAGTAAAACTTCTTTAGGCACGGTAGTGAGTTCAATTCGCGACACGAAAAAGTGTAACGGAAGTGAAACTTCTTTGGTACGGTAGTAAGTTCGATTGTGCGACACAAAAAGTGTAACAAAAATTTGACCAATAGGCGTACGGCGTTGGCGAGACGGTTCTTCTTCTGGCACGGTAGTAAGTTCGATTATGCGACACGAAAAGTGTAACGAAAATTCGACCAATAGGCGGACGAAATGAAACTTCTTTGGTACGGTAGTAAGTTCAATTGTGCGACACGAAAAGTGTAACGAAAATTTGACCAATAGGCTTACGGCGTTGGCGAGACGGTTTTTCTTCTGGCACGGTAGTAAGTTCGATTATGCGACACGAAAAGTGTAACGAAAATTCGACCAATAGGCGTACGAAATGAAACTTCTTTGGTACGGTAGTAAGTTTGATTGTGCGACACGAAAAGTGTAACAAAAATTTGACCAATAGGCGTACGTCGTTGGCGAGACGGTTCTTCTTCTGGCACGGTAGTAAGTTCGATTATAAGACACGAAAAATGTAACGAAAATTCGACCAATAGGCGTACGAAATTAAATTTCTTTAGTACGGTAGTAAGTTTGATTGTGCGACACGGAAAGTGTAACGAAAATTCGACCAATAGGCGTACGAAATGAAATTTTTTTGGTACGGTAGTAAGTTCGATTGTGCGACACGAAAAGTGACCAATAGGCGTACAGCGTTGGCGAGACGGTTCTTCTTCTGGCACGATAGTAACGAAAATTTGACCAATAGGCGTACAAAATGAAACTTCTTTGGTACGGTAGTAAATTCGATTTTGCGGCTCGAAAACGCGTCACGAAAATTCGATCAGGCGTACGGCACTGGCGAGACGGATATAGTGAGAACTGCGTGTAAAGGCCGGTTTTCACACGCAATGATTGGTGGCGCCAGGCCGCGCCAGTCGACTAACGCCAGTAAAAATGCAAGTGTAAACACTTGATACAAACTGGCGCTAGTAATGTGGCGTTTACCGGCGGTTATTGGCCAAAGCATATAACCTCAAATTTGGAGGTTATATGCTTGCTGTCATTTACTGTGTCTTTAATAAATGTTAAACATTTTCCATAGTATACGCCAATCACTGTGTAAATACTTGTGAGTTTGGTAGTCGGTTCTGGCGCCAATGAATGCCAGTCAGTTGGCGCCACTAATCTTTGCGTGTGAAAACCGGCCTTAACACTATATTTTTTAGTTGTGGGCGGCTTGGAGTGACTAATTCCGTTGCATTGTTTTTGTATTAATGTTAGAAAAGTTATGGCAAAGCCTTGCCTTCAGAAGTTTCACTTCTAACGCGCGTGGCGACCACGCGTTCATTTTTTATTTAATTTAATTATGTATAAAAAGTAATGGCAAACACGGCAGGTTTGTCTAAAATTCTTAGACAGGTGAGCGACAGAAAGAGAGTTCCTTTGAAGTCAATTTTGTCTTTATTACGTGTAGTTATCTTTACAAAAAAAGAAAATATGTTGAAGTGAAAGAAATTAAGAGTAACTAAAAAGTTTTTACATTAGTTGAAATAGAAGCAAACCAATCCTGAAGATAGAATAGAAAATAAATGAATTGAAATAAAAAACCAAATCTTACAGGACGGAATTAAGATGTCTGGGTTACTGATTGAAAATGTGAGTCCGAATGTTTACTGAAACGTAATACTGATTATAAAATGAAAGAAGAATGAAAAATAAAGAGAGAAGGGGGCCTCTGCATTAATGTCTATAACATCGGTTCTTGGGTTAGAATTTCAAGCCAGAGCCATAAGAATGAAAGTAATTCTCAGATCTCAAGATGAATTTAAACTCTAGCAGAGGCCCTTGTACTTTTTTGACTAATGTCTGTTTTCAAATATGGCGTCCCAATGAGAATCTCTTAAAGGTCCCGCTCGCTGGACTGGACTCCTTGCCTCGATCTTCCATCTCGGACGCTAGCTGCCGCATCAGCTCTTCTTTTCCTGGCGGTGCGAGCTCACCCTGGTGATCTGACTCTCGCTCGGTTGGTCTTCAGAACACGCGCCGCAACGATCAATCCATCAAGAAAGAGGTAACAGTCTCGACACGTTCGAAGAAACGCAACCAATTTCTGCCATGACACTTAACAAGTAAGGAAGGAGGCGGGGGCTCTTTGAGAGTGGCGCGCGCCGCGCTATCTAATGTGAAACTATCGGGCGTTGTAAAACGCGAAAAAAATTCGAGCGCAATACCTGAACACATTATTTAATTTTTAATAAGTCCAATTATTAATATTTATTTTCATAATTAAACTTATTTTTTATTTTAATAAATGTAAATACAAATATCTGGCTCAACTTCCGAATAGCCCCTACCTCCGAATTTGATGAAACTTGCAGGAGTTGTTGACTATTAGAAGACACGTTCATACTATAAAGGATTTTGTACGGAAATAAATAGGAACGGAGAAATTGGCGTCAAAAATTCAAAATTTGGTAAATGTCTACAATTAGGGCCCCAACGAAAAATCAATTAAAAAGAGGTAAATTCTATGTATTTTTGCTCCTCGAATCCAAAACTGTTGATAAAATTTGGGGGTCGCTTGTATTTTTTAAGATATCGTTAAGAAAATGAGAAAAAAACGCTACTTTTAGGTTAGATGACGCGCTTTAAAAGTATTTAACTGTTTAAAGCGCGTCACTAATCTACAACAGGTTAGATGACGCGCTTTAAAAGTATTTAACTGTTTAAAGATTTTTGGGCACGCATTGTGGGATGCAGGGTGGGGCAAAGCCCCTCCCCCCGCTTATGCTTAAAACAAAATACATTTCCTACCCGGGCACGCCGAAGGCGTGTCCATGGGGGAGATGCGGGAGGGCGAAGACCCCACCTCGCCCCACCCATCAACCCAACCCACACCGCCAGGTTCACGGAAAAGGGGGGCGGGGGGGGGCGGAGTCCCCCCGCCCACACACCTAGGTTTACTCACACAATGGGGGGGTGCAGAGGGGCGAAACCCTCTCCCCCCCGCCCATACATGTACTTTGATACATCTCACGGTTCTCATTTTCTTAACGATATCTTAAAAAATACAAGCGACTCCCAAATTTTATCAACAGTTTTGGATTCGAAGAGCAAAAATACATAGAATTTTCTTCTTTTTAATTGATTTTTCGTTGGGGCCCTAATTGTAGACATTTACCAAATTTTGAATTTTTTACGCCAATTTCTCCGTTCCTATTTGTTTCCGTACAAAATCTTTTATGGTATGAACGTGCCTTCTAATAGTCAACAACTCCTGCTAGTTTCATCAAATTCGGAGGTAGGGGCTATTCGGAAGTCTTACCAAATATCTTATTGTATTAATATTTAATATTAATAATTTAATTAGTTGGTTAATTTAACTTCTTGTTTAATAAATGAGCGGATGTAGTACTGAAAATGTACCTATTATATAATATTTTAATTTTCAAAATTGTCAAATTGCAAACAGGAATTTTGTTGTGACTTTTACAGTTATAAAGTAACTATTTAATGGAAATGGAAGCCTTAAAAAATTAATATTGTAACGCAATTATTATAATGCTCAAATCATAAAATATTTACATTATTCATGTCTGCCAATACAATATATTTTTTTATTCATATTGCATTCTATATAATGGCAATGTTATTATATATTTGACAGGCAAATCAAAATAGCTTCGAATCGATATCGAAATAATGAAATATCGATGTTATAACAGAAAATACATAATTTGCCTGTTTACAGTCTGGCGCGATGAATGTATGTCACAAATAATCTCTTCTTTTAAAAAATGTCATGTAGCACAAACATTAAAATAAGCTTCAAATTTCGAGCATTATTTTGATATGATGTAATATCGACAATTTCGACGTCAATTAGACGTTAATTCGATGGGTCATTTCTCACTGGGTAAGGCCTAAGTCAAATTTTTTAAATGAAAACCCCTATTTTTTATTGTGCCGTTTTTCTCTATTAATTAATTTAAACAACTTTTATTTAAAAAATTCTTTTATTTGCCCAATACTTTTTGAGATATTCAAGGAAAACTTGGTAACTTTTTCAATATTTAGCTTATGATATCTTGATAGTAATTGTTTGCCAAAGGAAAAAGTGGTATAGAAAACTTTTTGACTTGATTTTGTCTTAAGAATATGCTGTTGCAATAGCACTCCAATTTTTTTAAATATTTGTAAACACTCCAAAAATATGCACAAATATCCACAAATATTTAAAAAAAAAAATGAACGCGTGGTCGCCACGCGCGTTAAAAGTGAAACTTCTGAAGGCAAGGCTTTGCCATAACTTTTCTGAAATTAATACAAAAACAATGCAATGGAATTAGTCACTCCAAGCCGCCCGCAACTCAAAAATATAATGTTACACGCAGTTCTCACTATATCCGTCTCGCCAGTGCCGTACGCTTGATCGAATTTTCGTGACGCGTTTTCTAGTCGCAAAATCGAATTTACTTACCGATCCAAAAGGAGTTTCACTTTGTACGCCTGTTGGTCGAATTTTCGTGACACTATTTCGTGACGTTTTTTCGTGTCGCACAATCGAACTTACTACCGTACCAAAGAAGTTTTATTTCGTACGCCTATTGTCGAATTTTCGTTACACTTTTCGTGTCGCATAATCGAACTTACTACCGTGCCAGAAGAAGAACCGTCTCGCCAACGCCGTACGCCTATTAGTCAAATTTTCGTTACACTTTTTGTGTCGCACAATCAAACTTACTACCGTACCAAAGAAATTTTATTTTGTACGCCTATTGGTCGAATTTTCGTTACACTTTCCGTGTCGCACAATCAAACTTACTACCGTGCCAGAAGAAGAACCGTCTCGCCAACGCCGTACGCCTATTGGTCAAAGGACCACGCACTAATTATATGAAAAAAGTGGCCACCGTTAAAATCGACGAAAACTACGGAAAACTGTAGTTTGTGTGATGCCGATAAAAAGTTCAAATCCGCACAACTCTCAAAATATGCTAATTTTTAAGCTACGAGCCTATAAAGGTAATATTGGTCGGAGAAAATTGTTGCGGTTGTTACAACAATTGTACTCTATGATTAAAAGAGAAATGTATGTAAATTCAAGTTAAATTGATATTACATTCAATGTAGCTGTTAAGATATGCCCATTTATACAGTTGTCATAACCGTAGTTCTTACGATACGTAACATTCGGTTATAATACCCTCGTATATGGTTGCCTCAACCAAAGGATTATTGCTATCCCTCTTATGTGGTCTGCAGCACAACTATTATGGTTGAGAGATCCATAAGATATAGCTGCACGGTACAGCACTGAATCACTGCATGATTGAGAGTTTAGTTCCATTGCGCGCGCAAAAGAATTTCTGCATAGAATAAAGTGGATTTGATAAGAATGTTTTAACTTTAAAACCTATCTACATAAGACGCAGAACGCGAGTCGCAAGCACACACACAGTCTACATGTCAATCTAACCTCTTTGTGTATAGAGGTTAGATTGACATGTAGACTGTGCGTGTGTCTTGCGACTCGCGTTATGCGGCTTATGTAGATAGGCCTTTATAAATATCCTTTTTTCATAAATATATTTACGAACACAAAATTTCGTAATGAGCCGACACTGGTTTCTGACATTCACCCGACATTATAATTAAGAAATATTATATCATATATCCAATTCAAAATTTTATTACTTTTTTTAAACTGAAATTGTTTCTTAAGATGATTTTTGAAAAATTATATATTTGCGCTGGTTGACATATGTAAATTATATATAACACTAACATTAAATTAAGAAGTGGTCTACCACGTAAGGCAGTTGGCTCACGATCCAGAGGTCCCGAGTTCGAATCCCACCAAGGTAAGTGTGTTTTTATATGTGTTTTTAAATACGAGAAAATATTTATTATCATAGACTGCATCTTAAAAAACAAATTTAGTTAAAAAATAGTAATAAAATTTCGAAATAAATAATTTTTTTTTGTCGGGTGAATATTTGTTCATTATGGTTGTAACATCTATATAGTAACTACCCTCACTAAGGTTAGGGCAACCATATGAAAACCATATGGAAACCATAGGTCACTTCCAGAGTACTATGGTTTCCATAACTCTTTTGTATGGATGGGCGAAAATTAACAGCATTATTCTGTTGTAGCAACTGTAACTTTTTCTCCGTGGTATAAAACGTACACATATTATACATAGCATACCCATTCTTTAGCGTTACCCAAGATCAACCAGCGTGGAGGTGGTGAGTGTCTGATCTTCTTTTTTGTTCTTGTTTTTATTTTTTTAATATTTTTTTTAATATTTTTTATTTTTTAATATTTTTTTATTTTTTTTATTTTTTTAATATTTTTTATTTTTTATTTTTTTTTTTTTATCTTATAGTGTTTTTCTATTGTCTCAAACTCCATGATTCTCCCTATTACCAGCATCAATGATGTTATGCAATAAATGCATTGCTTGGATATTTTACACTTGGTTGATGACGCGCATATCCGAGATAACAAATCACGCCAAATCAAGGAGTTTGAGACAATAGAAAAACACTATAAGATAAAAAATAAAAAAATAAAAAATATTAAAAAATAAGAAATATTAAAAAAAATATTTAAAAAATAAAAACAAGGACAAAAAAGGAGATCAGACACTCACCACCTCCACTGGTTGATCTTGGGTAACGCTAAGAGTGGGTATACTATGTATAATATGTGTACGTTTTATACCACCAATATTACCTTTATAGGGTCGTAGCTTAAAAACTAGCATATTTTGAGGGTTGTGTGGATTTGAACTTTTCATCGGCATCACACAAACTACAGTTTTCCGTAGTTTTCGTCGATTTTAACGGTGGCCATTTTTTTCATATAATTAGTGCGTGGTCCTCGTGTCGCACAATCGAATTTACTACCGTATCAAAGAAGTTTCACTTTCGTTACACTTTTTCGTGTCGCGAATCGAACTCACTACCGTGCCTAAAGAAGTTTTACTTCAATAAAGGTTTTATTTAAAAAATTTGACTTAGAGTCTATTGGGCTCAATACAGGCCCTGGATCCAAAATCTAATAAGATTGTTTGTTGGCCCCTTTCAAACCTTTCAACTTTTATCTGATACACTTTTCCAATAAACCGAGCTATCAATTGACGAATTGACACGTAACGAAAATTAACACAATAACATTTAAACGACACCCAACGATAAAGGGATCATGGCGACACTGATTAAATCGACATATAACCTTAAATGTTAACACCCTGTTAACACCAAACTAACATCCAACGATGAGGATCAATCTCCAACCTACACTAAACATTGATGCTTAATTAATCCCCAACCTACACTTATCATTGAGAATAAATTCCCAATATACACTCATCATTGAGGATTAAACCCACAACTTACCTAAACCTTAATGGTCAACACTCAATCTACACCTAAATTTAAGTGTTGACACTTAACTTTGATGACAAACACTAAACTTTGGGTGTTAATCATCAAAGTTGAGTGTACTTTTTCATAAGGGCGGACCATTATTTCAAAACGAAATCATGCTATGATCTGACTTTTGACTATTCACCGATAATAATAACACTCAATGCAGCAATAATAAAAAAAAAAAGAAAAACCATTAACTTTATATAACACAAAAACAAATTGGAACTACTTTATAAAATTGCTCAATGAAGAAATAAACTACAAGATCCCACTTGAAACCCACGAGGATATAGAAACGGCAATAGATATATTAAATAAAGCAATGCCAAAAGCGGCCTGAAAATCAACTCCGGCAGATCAAGACAAAGAAACTATAATGCACTGTCCAACTTAGCCTTAAAGCCAAAATTGCTGAGAAAAGGAAATTAAGAAGGATTTGGCAAAAAACAAGGTTTCTATACGACAAGACAAAACTAAAGCAAGCGACAAAACAATTAAAAAAATTAATAAGCAGTGAGCAAAATAAAAAAATTGAAGAATTTCTTGAGAAACTAACACTTACAGAAGCAACAGACTATTCCCTATGGAAACTTACAAGGAAAATCAAAAAAGGTCCAACCCAAGCAATACCTCCTATCCGACAATGTAACGGTAAATGGGCAAGAACTAATAAGGATAAAATTAAATTATTTGAGGCTTACTTTAAAAAAGTTTTTTTACCACACTTCCAAGAGTCATCGGAAAAACAAGAAAAGGAAATCTTAAATCATCTGGAAGCACCCTTACTGATGGAAATGCCGATCTAAAAAATAAAAACAAACGAGGTTCTAAAAATAATACAAAAAGAGCTAAAAGCAAACAAGGCACCAGGTTACGACCTGATAACTGGGAAATTATTAATGAAACTTCCTCATAAGATAATAAAACATATAACAATAATATACAACGCTATACTGAGACTGAACTATTTTCCGAATCAATGGAAGGTCGCACAAAATTATCTTAGTCCCAAAGCCAGACAAAGACCCCGAGGAAGTTCCCTTATATAGACCCATCAGCCTGTTGCCTATATTGTCAAAAGTACTAAAATAACTTATATTAAAAAGAATTAAAGCAGCGATAAACATTAAGAAAATTATTCTTGAACATCAGTTTGGTTTTCGAGAACAACATGGTACAACTGAGCAAGTGCACAGAGTGGTAAAGAAAATTAACAAGGTTTTAGAAGAAAAAAGTAGATACTGTTCTGTGGTATTATTGGACATAACACAAGCTTTTGACAAACTCTGGCATTCAGGGCTATTATACAAAATTAAGAAGCATTTACCTCATAGTTTCTACCTCTTATTAAAATCATACCTGACATTTTCAGATAAGGTACCAGGATGAACTCTCGGAATTGCAGAACATCAAATCCGGCGTCCCACAGGGAAGTGTACTTGGTTTACTATTGTACCTTTTATTCACTGCTGACCTTCCAACAACACAGCAAGTAACAATAGGAACCTTTGCTGACGACACAATCATACTAGCTACTCATAAAGACTTAAAAATCGCATCAAAGAACTTGCAAAAAAACATTGATGAATTGCAAGAATGATACAAAACTTGGCGTATTAAGCCTATAACGAACAAAAATTGTAGCACGTTACGTTCACGTTAAATAAAGAAACATGCCTTCCAGTAAAGATGAACAACGCAGAAATACCGAAAGCTGAAACTGCAAAATACTTAGGAAAACATCTTGATCGTAGAATGACATGGAAAACCCATGGAATAAAAGAAAGCAATTAGGCTATAAACTATGAACTCAGAAAAATGTACTGGCTATTTGACCGTAAGTTTAGGCTCTCGTTATACAACAAAGTCTTACTTTATAAAGCCATCATAACTCCAATATGGACATATATGGACATATATGGTATCCAACTCTGGGGATCAGCCTCAAATTCCAACATCGAGATACTAGAAAGGTTCCAAGCTAAAGTCCTAAGAATAATAGTAGATATGTAGTACTATGGAATGTAACTAATGAAATTATACAAAGAGATCTAAATATCAAAGCAGTAAAGCAAACAATAGCAGCTCATACTGGGAAGTACGTTCTGAGACTGGACTCTCACCCAAACCAACTAGCAACAAGGCTGTTATCGGAAAGAACCGATATGAGAAGATTAAAACGTCACAAACCATTAGACTCTATTGGACCATTAGGCTCAGTATCTTTATTTTTTATCCCGGAAAAGGTACTGAAATTTATACCACGCATAAAGCACACGTAAATTAACGGATATTCACAGTTTCAAGAAAATCCTAAGAAAATCGATTTTTCTCTAGTTTAAGGACCGGAGAACGTTCTTAAGCATGTATATGTTACAGTTAAAACCCGAAATCTGTCAAAACCCGAATTTACTGGTAAATTCTAGTTTTAACTAAGCCCTTTCGGTAATTCGCGTTCTAACTGAAAGAATTTAGTTAAAACTAGAATTGACCGAATGCTTTAGTACATTTGCGTTTTAACTGAAATAATTCAGTTAAAACTAGAATTAACTGACCGCTTTAGTAAATTTGCGTTTTAACTAAAATAATTTAGTTAAAACTAGAATTGACTGATTGCTCTTAGTGAATTCGCGTTCTAACGTGTCGCCGGCGCGCTTGTCAATTGTCTAATACGTGCAGTCGTGCAAGTCAGTACAGTTGTGGACGGTGCTAATCGTCCACAACGCGATGTGTGCATTTGAGAAACGTCCACGACGCGTTGTGGACGGTGCTGATCATCCACAACGCGATGTGTGCATTTGAGAAACGTCAAGGACGCGTTCCGCATAACTTGCATGTACTTTAAGTTATAAAGCGAGGTCCACGCTGCCTACCGGCGGAGGTGGGTGCGAGAGGGGGGTCGAAGGCCTCCCTTGCACCCCCTCGCGCGTGTGTGTGTGTGTGTATGTGTGTGTGTGTGTGTGTGAGTGACGCCCTTTAAAAATATTTAAGTGTTTAAAGCGCGTCAACTAACCTATGTAGGTAGTGAGTGACGCCCTTTAAAAGTATTTAAGTGTTTAAAGCGCGTCAACTAACCTATGTAGGTTAGTGACGCGCTTTAAACACTTAAATACTTTTAAAGCGCGTCACTCACTTTTAAAGGACGTCACTCACACACACACACACACACACACACACAC
>NW_020216736.1:0-1142 GCF_003070985.1 Temnothorax curvispinosus | reverse complement strand
CCTTTTTGCCATTCCCATTCACTTCCCTTAATACCTTCCCTATCCTCCTTTTCAGCCCCTGCCACTCCTCTTCCACTCCCTTTCCTGAATTTGCTTATCTCCCACTAACTCTTTAAATTTTTTTCTGCCGTCCTCCGACCAATCTCCTCTCTCACTTCCGCCCTTCCCCCTTCCTTTTACCCAAACCGTCCTCCACCCTTTCTACCCACGCGGCCACGCCGTCACTGGCTGGTGGTCTGAGTCGACCTTCGCTTCCACCACTACCCGTTCTATCCTCTCCCTTGTCCTCCTGTCCCCCAACACACAGTCAATCACCGACTCCCCTCTCCCCCCTGTATACGTCCATTCTCCCTCCTCATCTTCTCTAATTCCTCCGTTAAATATCGTCCACCCATGCTCCTCCAAAAACCTACATAACTTTCTATCTTCCCCGTTTACCTTGCTATCTTTCGTTCTTCTTTCCCCTTCTCCACTCTCTTCTTCTCCCGCTTCTACAAATCCCCCCTCCTACCCCGTCCTTGTGTTAAAATCCCCCTATCAGCACCCTCATTCCCGTCTCTATCTCCTCCACCCATTACTTTAGGTCTTCCAATTTCCTGTCCATATCTTATTTATATACACTCCTACTATGTTCCACCACTTCTTCCCTAACCTCACCTTTATCGATAGCATCCCTTCTTTATCTTTTTTCATCCTTCCTTTTTCCATTTTGACCTCTACCCTCACCCCTACTATCATTCCTCCTACCGCCCTTCCCTTCCGATTTTTCCTTCCTGCTTTCTGCATTTCCCACACGTAACCTCTCGGCAGCTCTTTATCTTTTCTCATCCCTTACCATCTACCCACTTCTCACATAACACTATTACATCCCATTCCTCCAGCCCCTTCCAAAACTCTTTATCTTTATTTGTTAATCCCGCCACATTCCAAAAAGCCACCTTATATATTCTCCTTCTCTCCTCTCTCTCTCTCTCTCTCTCTCTCTCTCTCTCTCTCTTTTCTCTCTCCCTCCTCCACCTCTTTCTCTCCAAATCTTCTCTCTAATTTCTCCCTCTTATCCTTCTCATTCTCTACGCTTCTTTCATTCACCCTTTTCCTCTTTCTTTTCTACTCAACCTACTTTTGCACTTCCTCTCTTTTGC
>NW_020216735.1:0-1094 GCF_003070985.1 Temnothorax curvispinosus | reverse complement strand
CACAAACATGTTTAAGACTAATTAAGACTCAATAATTATGGACCTGCATTTCTCCATTTTTCTAAATTTTCTAAATTTTACGCTTTTCGATACTTTGCATTTCGTATTTTGTCTGTCTATTCACTACGCATCCTGTTACTGAGTTTCATTAATATGCGCATGGCCATGCAACCGCATCGTGTTTCTCGATTGTTCTAAATCGAGTTACAAGTAAAGATCATCAATCATCTGACATCGAATCGAGAGTAACGCGAAAGAGGAGATTCGGTTGTCAATCTTCCGACTTTAATTTACATTTATATTTACAGTGTGGTAACAGCATCCGTATTTTTATTAGGTTTTCATATCGTTCACCAAAAGATGCTTAGCATAGATTATTGATAACACTTTTAACCCGAGAACGGGCATACTGGGGCTACTTATATCTCATTGTCAGTGTCGAAAAAATAAAGCTTACGTCACAGTAATTTTAATGTGCTTCTTTCGTTTTTCAAATATTTTTTAAATTTCTCCCGGTTTCTCCTTACTTTTTTCGGAAAAATGTTAAGTAAATCTGTATATACATATTGTCCTCAAATACTGATAAATTATAGAACAATCCAAAATATGCAAAATGTAATTAATAACAATGACTTTTAATTGGGGTGTAAAAGTAGTCCCAGGTGACCGTTTAAAAAAAAATGAGGCGCCGGCCCGTTCTCGGGTTAAATGCAATTTCGAAATTATCAGTGATCATAATCGAATTCCGATATTCTCGAAATCCACACGGAGTTGTTATCGTGAATCTAAAATAAAGTCATTAATTATAGTCATACCGTAATGTTCGTTAGATATCATCAGTATATACTATAGTATAAAATAGAACTATCGGGTGGTGTCCTTTCGGATCTTCTTTGTTATTCGAGATGTTTTTTTAATTCAATGATAAATTAAAAATTGATATATTCTTAAATAAAAAATCATGATGGTACATCGTGGATAGCAAACTCTTAAAATATTCAAATACAAATTAAATAGCATTCAGCAATCGAGTCTAGTAAAATTTCCGTTGAGATTGAAGTAGCTATCTCGCCGTGTCGGGTCAAATTCTTAGA
>NW_020216734.1:858-1230 GCF_003070985.1 Temnothorax curvispinosus | reverse complement strand
ACTAATTATTCATTATTAAAAAAATTAATAATTATAATTATTATCCACTAATTATTAATTTTCAAATAAGTAATAATTAATTTTTTACAAACTATTAATTATTTTAATAATAAAGAATTTATTTCTACGAAGTACCAAATTGCAAAAGAAATTAATTCATTTTCACCTAAATACTAATTTTCTATTACTAATTTGCTAATTCAAGAAAAATTTAATTTGTTGTTATTGCTAATTTCGTGATTAATTAAAAAATAAAAATTTTATGCCGACTTCCGCTTAACAATACAAAATGCGTGATATCAGTACAAAATTACTTTTTTCAAAAAAAGTAAAAAAAGGCGTTAAGTACACGCGTAAGGTATGTTGTAAATC
>NW_020216734.1:0-848 GCF_003070985.1 Temnothorax curvispinosus | reverse complement strand
GCCAGCCACTCCACCGTACGAAGACGCAGCCGTGCCTGGTCTGGGGTGAACGTTTGCCGTCCTACTAAGGCGAAACCAACCGGCCCTTTTCAGGGCCACATTACACAAACGGCCCCTCTCAGGGCCCCCAAATATCTCCAACGAACATCGCCATCTCGCATAAATTTTGGCCTACCGCCATACGCACTTAAAATAAAAAAATCATATTAGCACATTGCACACATAACGTATTGCACACATACGCTTTGCACACATAACATTATTGCGTACATACACTTTGCACACATGAAAGCAGCAGTTTCATTGGCTTAAACCGAAACTCGGACGCAATTCTAGCATCGTGGACACAAGGCTTAAGAGGCAGCGTGGAAACATAATGGTGCAGATATAAGTCTCAGTTGTAGTTCTTTCTCTTTCTTCTGATCGCTTGGTGGGGCTAGAAGTCTAGACTTCTATCCCCACCAAATAATCAGAAAAAAAAAACTACAATTGATAATGCTCTATATAAGTACTCGTATACACGTCGTCCGCCATTTCGGTGCAAACCGCATGTGTGCGCATGTACGAAAACATACCCTGGTAACCAGTTTGCTAGTTCAGATGCGTCCCGAAGAAGTGCGCAAGAAATCAGTCCAGAATTGCGACAAAAGTGCATAATATCTGTGATTGAACAAGTACTTACTGTACTATTGCAGTAGTCTGCTGTAAGAAGCTACTGTGAAATTTTATACAATTTGTTAAAAGTAAACATGTAGCAGAAATGTGAAAACAATATGGAAGTATCTTTTGAGTACAGATCCAACCGGCAGAAACGTGAAAAGAACGTGCAAGCATCTGCCCGTGAGAAA
>NW_020216733.1:5243-7122 GCF_003070985.1 Temnothorax curvispinosus | reverse complement strand
AAATTGTATTAAAAATGTTTTTTTAATCAAATGCACGCGCGAGCAATCCAGCGTGACTGACCATTTTTACGCGTTCGCGGTTATGTATTTGAACCTTTTATCGACCGTGACGGTAACGTAGCGCGCTCGACTTACCGACGATGATTACCAATCCGTTGATTGGGCGAGACGATCCCGCGAAGACCCGGTACCTGAAAGAAAAGGAGAATTAATAAATTTGATTCTAGTACAAAAATTACTTACCTGGTTGCAAAAAGGAAACGTCACAGAGACCATTTTCGGTCACTCGGAAAACGTTCCGAGTGACTCGCCGCGAACTTGCACATCGTGCAAATTGCGACGGCTGGCATTGGTTGCCGCATCGCCGAGACCGAAGCGAGAGCCCTTGTCCGCCGTCCAATCCCGTTTCAGTATCTCAGTCAGAATCGAGCTGAGCCAATGAGATCGGCTCAGCGCACGGGAAGCAACAGACCGCCAGAACAACGGATCGTGTCGCTCGTCACTAAGCGATACGATTGGCCAATAGGAAAAAGACGCGCGATTACATCATGTTCGCGCGTAAAAGCGAGGCTCTACGCCTGCGCAAGCATCAAAGAGGGGGAACTCGACCCGTTCCTCCCGGACAGTCGACCGTGAATATTCGAGGCGTCAACACGATTCTCGGTTGCGCGATAAATCTTCGATACCGGCGTGCTTATCCCGTTGCCGTATACGATAGTTACGTGAACAACAACCACGCGATAACGGTTATTAACCGCATAAAGCTCTTAGCGACGGTAAATCAGAGTTCGTTAACAATCGACGCAGGTCAGTGCGCGATAGAACCTGTCCGTTCGTGTACGGAGATACTGTAACTTTGAAATTATTAAATTGTTATTTGTTTATAATAAACAAAGACTCATTATTCGCGACCCCAGTGAATATCTTCTCCGAATATCCGTATATTACGTGCGCTTAATCAGGGCGTGGCCGACGGCCTTGAACACGTCCGCGTCGTAGGAAACGGCAGCCATTACGCTGAAAGAAAAGACGGGGCAACGCATATCATCCAGGTTTCTGTATTCATCCAGGAAAATACAGTGGCAACCGTAATTACAGCCCAAGTAGTAAGTGGTTATTATTTCATTATTAACAACTTTAATCGTTGATCCGGTCACAACCTAAGGTAAAAGAAATATCACTGTGGCCGGTATTCATAGTCGGATGTTATATTTAAGACCGTTTTAAGTACTATCTTGAGATGTCATAAGCCAATCACAGATACGTATTAACATCTTAAGATGTTACTTAAGACAGTCTTGAAATAAGAATCGACCATGAATATCGGCCTATGTTATGTGTCACTTGCAACTCTTCAACTTTTGTGTAACATTTTTTGTATGTTATGCATATTTTTAGAAATAACAACTGTAACACTTTAAAGTCTTGTGTCCACGATCCAAGAACTTGGCCCGAGATCTCGGACGGAGAAAGAATTAACCAATCGCATTGGTCAATTGGCTGAATTGTTTAAATGCGATTGGTTAATTCTTTCTCCATCCGAGATATTGGACCAAGTTCTTGGATCGTGAACACAAGGCTTAAGTGCCCTATCTGGTATTGTATGTATGTATGTGTAAAGATATGTAAATATACACATATATACATATACATATACATACATACATACATACATACATACATACATACATACTACATATGTATATATATATATATATATATATATATATATATATATATAATGTAAGACGTATTTTTTGGGACACCCTATTTTTTTAATTGCAAACCATGTTAGATAATCCCCTGAACTATGGATAAGTGTTCTTTTTTAAAATAAAGCAATATTTTGGATGTTAAAACATTTTTTATACTCAACGTT
>NW_020216733.1:0-5233 GCF_003070985.1 Temnothorax curvispinosus | reverse complement strand
AGTTAGATGTCCTGAAATAATACGTTTACAATAAAGCAATATTTTGGGTGTTAAGATATTTTTTATACTCAACGTTTACTACGAGGACTCATGAACGTAATGTATTTTCCTAGGACAGTCCTCGAATTATACTTTAAACAGGCTATTCGGCAATTAAAGTTTAGATGTCCCGAAATAATACGTTTAAAATAAAGCAATATTTTGTTGAGACGTTTACTACAAGGACTCATGAATGTAATGTATTTTCCTAGGACATGTCCTCGAATTATACTTTAAACAGACTATTCGGCAATTAAAAAGTTAGGTGTGCCAAAATAATACGTTCAAATTTTACGAGTTTATTTATCGTAAGCTTACTTCGAGGTCATCATATAAAAAATGTCCCGAAATAATACGTTTAAATTTTACGTAGTTTATATATCGTAAGCTTACTTCGAGGTCATCTTTTATATGATGTCCTCGAAGTAAGCTTACGATATATAAATTACGTAAAATTTGAACGTATTATTTCGGGACACCTTGAAACCGGTGGCTGAAGTCACCGTTCCAAGGTCGGATCCTCCTAATCAACAGACGCAGTACGAGCCAATGGATCAGACGGAGGTGATCCCGAAAGTTCCGGGGGCCGTACAACCAATCAACGAAACTGACCAATCAATGGGCTTAACGGAAGCAGAGGTGCAACTATTTATGACCAACAACGACGCGGAGCAATTGGCCCTGCTTCAAACGTTCCCAGAGGTTATAGAGGAACAGGTCGTGGCCCAGTGCGGGGAACAGCCCGCTGGACCGCAGGACGAACGCGACAGCCAATCGAGGGACGAGGAGAGCGTCGAGGATCAGCCTGACCAGACGGAGGCGCAGGAAACAGCGGCGGGAGCAGCAACGGCCCCGTAATACAAAACCTACCCCGATTGCGCGAAACGATCCGTTTAGGATTAACGGCCAATAGAAAAGGTCGAATAGAGACACCGTATGTGTAAAAAGGCTTAAGTTTTGATTAATTTATCCGAGAAGTTTATTCCGTTTACGAACGAGATTTATATTCAGTTTATTTTATTTTATTTTATTTTCAAGTCTATTGTTTGATTAATTAAGCATTCGTAAAGTTTTACGCCTATAACGCGACTAAGGACCTGAGGGGTCTCATTTTACGATAATCCCATGATTTTATACTTATGTTGCATGTAGCGACCAATAGGAGCGTAGGGAGTTAAATACACTGTATTTTATACAAAATAAGCGCAAGCGAACGACCGAAAATCCTTTCGACCAATCCCACGCATCCCAGAGCGAATATCAGTAGGAGCGAAGACAGAGCCATCGCGAGAGCCAATCACAGGCCATGGACTCTGAGAAATTCAGAATTATAGTTCTTGCATTCATTTTCATTCTTTTTGCGATTTCTATCGTATGCATATTACTTTTAGCTTATTCGCATTCAGCGGGAGCACAACAATCGTATTATTTAACGTAGAGTCAGTAGAGTCAATAGAGTCAGCGAGATGCGGCTTAAGGAGTACTTGGTGGTCACTTTGATCATATTCATACCTTTGATAATCAGTTTTCCAGAGATACATACAGTTAGCATGATATTCGTTCTATATACCTTATATATTTTATTGTTAAGCCTCGAGATCGATCCTAGATTTATTCCCGACGAGCGATGAACCAATCACGTCGAGCTAAGCGTGTATTGCGTCCGAGGACTAATAGCGTCCGTTTTAAGTACTTCAGTTTTAATTATGCATGTTTCACAGTTTAATTGCAGTTTTGACACAATGTCGAGTAGCGACAGCCAATGGGGCGAAGCCCTGATAGTTTTATATCGATTCGTCGAATTTTACCTTTATTTTCATATTTACAGACTGTATTGTCGACGACAGCCAATAGGAGCGATTCCTGGCTAATTTTACATTATTTGATTTATTTCTAAGTTTTCTAAGTCATTTAGCATATCGGAGCGCAAGGAGCGACTCTGCCGAACAAACGCAGCGATCCGATCAATCAGAGACGAGCATGGCTCGAAACAGCGAGATTCGCGTTATTATGTGTTTAAACGTTCGATTACGATTACTTTTATGTTTTCCCTGTCGAAACTGTTAAGAATTATTATTATTTCGTATGCGATGCGCATTTCATATACTTACCGTCGGAATACTTACCGAAGACGGTTTCCCGTCCAATGATTGGGCGAGACGATCCCACGAAGTCCGGTACCTGAAAGAAAAGGAGAATTAATCAAAGTATTGATTCTAGTACGTGTTACTTACCTGCGTAGCGTCGGATCGTCGAAACGACCTATGATTGGTCACTCGAAACCGCTCCGAGTGACTAGCCCGCGAACACGCACTTTGTGCTGTTGCGACGGCTGGCATTGGTTGACGCAATGCGGAGAACACAGCGAGAGCCCATGTCCGCCGTTCAATCGGGATTCAGCATCGTGATTGAGCTGAGCCAGTAAACCGGCTCAGTTAGTTGCCAATTGGTCAACGACACTCGATGGATCGTGTCGCCCGTAGAGCAGCGACGCGATTGGCCGAGGGCGAGGAGACGCGCGAAATGCACGAGACTCGCGCCGAAATGAGCGGCGATGCGCCGGCGCGAGCAGCCATAGTGGGAGAGCGAGACCCGTTCCTCCAGGACAGTCCATCGTTGGCACTCGAAGCGGCAACTCGTACTTCGGTTCCGCGTAAATCATTCGAACCCGATCGACTTATCCCGTTGTCCGCTAGCGACATTAGCGTGATTATTGATATTTATTCGTGTTTGCGCGATAACGGGAGTTAATTGTGCGGCACGCGAACGACCCTGAGAGTCGTATTAAGCTCAATATCGTCGGTACCGTTGAGAACGTGTCCGCGATCGTAGCACATGCTGTAAACCAGAGAATTATTAAATTGTTATTTGTTTATAATAAACAAAGAGTGTTTATTCGCGACCCCGGTCAACATCCTGTCCGAATATCCGTGCTTTACGTGCGCATTACCAGGGCGTGGCCGACGGCCTTGAACACGTCCGCGACGTAGAACAGCGGCAGCCGTTACGCTGGAAGGAAGGAAGGGGCAACGCATTACACCGAGGTTTTTGTATAGATCCAGAAAATACAGTGGCGACCGTAATTACAGCCCAAGTAGTAAGTGGCTATTTTATTCAATTTCAACAGCGTCAATCGTTGATCCGGTCACAACCTAACTTTAATTGCCGAATAGTATATATGTTTAAAGTATAATTCGAGGATATGTCCTAGGAAAATACATTACATTCATGAGCTAACTTTAATTGCCGAATAGTTTTTATGAATAAAGTAACTTTTGAAGTTAAATTACTACATGTTTGTATGTGATATGTTACCTTATATTATGTGGCATATTACCTATATGGTTAGGTAATATGCCACTTTTTTATTTTTTTTTTAAACAATTAAAATATTTTATTAAAATCATATACAAATAACAGATAAAAGAAGGAAGAAGGAGACCAGTATGCAAAGATAGTTCAAGGAAAAAGAAAAATATGAAAAAAGTCAAATTTTTGTTAAGTGTGGCATATTCCCCTGAGTTACCCTATATTTCGGAAATTATGTCTAACTAAGTTTACATGTTTCTACGTATACTTTGAGGACGTTGAGAGTTTGAGGACATTTATAGAAAGATAATTCGATTTAAATAAATTTAGAAGCAAGTTAGATATATCATTTATTTTATTTAGGAACATTTATATTAAAATGTAACATGTTACATTACATGTAAAAATATATATCTTTTATAAACGATTATTTTTAAGAGTAAAAGTATTGTTATCTCATCGAATTAAGTCGACAATTCCGTCATTCGAAATATAAATCGCTTGGAGCATTTTAAATCTAAAGACATTTAAAACAAAAATTTAGAAACTTCTTGTTTTTACTTTACTGTCTACGTATACTTTGAGGACGTTGAGAGGCTATGGCTTTTTTCTTCAATAATATATTCTATTTAAATTGAAAAAAAAAATTGAACATGCCAGATCAATAATTTTTTATAAAAAATAATAACATCACAATCGTAACGTGTTAACGCAAAAAATTAATAGATCGTATATAAAATAATTCTTATTTTGAAAGTAATTTTAACGAAATGTAAATTTATATAAATTTTATGATAAAATATCTAAAATTATATTCCAAATATTTAATTGTCGGAGCAGTTCGTATGAGTTTCAATAGATTCTATGAACGTTGCATATGTTGTCATCATTGAAAGTTTATGATGTCTATATATGTCTTAGTACTAGAACAAAACGGTAATTACTTTATTGAATAAAGTTTTTATTTAATATTGAAAAATTGTTTTACTTTAACTCAGAAAACTCATACAAACTTTTTGGACAACTTAATAAGAGTAAAGTAGTAAAGTTAATATAAATAATAATTTAAAAAGACAGATTTTTTGAACATGTAGAGGACTTTTTACGATTTTTGGCTCGTCTTAGATTATCTATAAATGTTACGACTTGCTGGGGTGTTCTTCGACTTAATATTCTGTTGTATTTACGAATAACTTTTCTGCAGTCTGATAAAGATGGATTTTTTGGTAGTTCTTCTAGATTTCCAAAATAATTAATTAGTGCCTGTATTTCGTCATTATTTCATTTAGTTTTCTTCATTTTTCCAAATTGCGAAGCTGAAATTTCAGATATTAGTAATTAGTACCAGTAACATTTACTATGTTTCCATAATAGAAATAATAAAATAATACTTAAAATAAAAATAATAGATCTTACTGTTGCGACATTTGGATTTTGTGGAATTACTTGCTGACAGAGAAGCAGAACTGCTTTCACCGTGAAATGTAGATGTATGATCCATAATAGTGTTAGTACGTTCAATCATTGCTGGAGTAACATCATGATTTTCATCGTCGCTGCTATCACTGTTTTCATGATTTATATCATTGACTTCATAAAAATAAAAAAATTACACTTATTATTTATTAATAGTAACATTAATATTAATATTAACAGACTTATTCATTAGGCAATATTGTAGCAGTAATTTTTTCTTACTAACCTTATCGAATGGCAAGAATAAACTCTATCTGATCGAATCCGAATAGCTCGGATAAGTATGCCGCAGTAATATGATAATCGCAGCTCACTATGTGCACAAGCCGAAACAGCGTGTGTCGAAAGTTATTGTTTACGTTTCAGGTTATCGTTCCGCGTGTACTTGGCGCGAAACACTACCGTGTCT
>NW_020216732.1:0-18004 GCF_003070985.1 Temnothorax curvispinosus | reverse complement strand
AGTCGTGTGAAAGGTGGAGAGAGGTTCCGAAAAGTTTCGCGAGACACGAGGCAAATCGGCCATCTTGAGTCGCTAGTGCGTGCGTGTAAAGCCGGGTACAGACTTGAGCACGAACGCGCATGAGGCAAGCCAATGCCGCACCGAATGCCTCGGACTGCAAAATTGAAGTCTCCGCACGAGAACGCATGAGGCAAGTCAAGGCAACTATTCGACGTTGCTCCAGTCGTTCGGAATCAGCGGCACGAACATGGAAGGCAAAAATGTTGCAGTGGCTTGTGTCAATTTTATTATTTTATATAATTTATTTAAAAAAAAAGAGAAAAACGAGAAAGCAAAGGCGCTGGTGGTCAACACAGTTTTATTATTATTAAGATGAATTCTCTTCAATTTTTTCCTCCGAACACGGCTTACCTTCGAACATTCGCTCTGGCCCGTCCACACACATTTATACGAATGGCGAATGCTCGGATCTGATCCACGACTCGCGGCTCGGTCTGAGCGCGTTCGGCGAACAGTTTGGGCCTGTTCGGCGCGCCTCGGATCAACGTCCACACTTGTATGCTCATGCAGCCTTGGCTTGCCTCATGCGCGTTCGTGCTCAAGTCTGTACCCGGCTTAACGGACACATGTGAGCAAGAGATTTGCATCCGCGATGTCTGCGGGAATCTCAGTAAAAGGGATCAAGAACTTTGACGGGACGAATTTCCAGGCATGGAAGGCCCAGATAAATGCGTTGTTCGTGATGAACGACGTTCTGGACGTGGTCGATGGAACAAGAACCATGCCGATTGCCGCTGCCTCAAACCAGGCCGAGGTGAAGAAGTTCAAAAAGGACTACGCCACAGCTCAGTCCATCATCTTATCGTAGTCATCTAAGTATGTGTGTTGTCCTGCGAGAGTGCAAAAGCCATGTGGGACAAACTCGGACTCATACACGAGCAGAAAACCGAGACAAACAAGCTGGGACTGCTGCAAAAATTTCATGCTTATCGCATGAGCGAGGGAGACACGGCGGTACAGCACGTGGCAAAAATTTAAAACATGGCGAGTCAACTCAGAGATATCGGCGAGGCAGTGTCTGATGCAACGATTATGGCGAAGACTCTGGCGAGTCTAACCTCACGGTTCAGTACGCTACAAATCGCGTGGGACAGCGTAGATCCGGCGCGACAAACGCTGAATAACCTACAAGAAAGGCTCATACAAGAGGACATGCGACTCAGTGCGGATGAGGACGCAGCGAGTGCGTTAGCCGCAACGAGAAGAGGAAGAGATAAGAAGAAACCGTGGAAGCCAAAAAGGGACACAAAGGACATCAAGTGTTATAAGTGCAATGAGATGGGACATTTTGCACGCCAATGCAAAAATGCGCGTCGAAAGAAAGGTGACGATGAAAAATCTCGCGAGTCTCGCGATTGCGCGTTCGTAGTGGAAACCGGTGTGAAGCCGAGTGCGAAGCGTGCGCAGAGCGGTCGCGCAAAATCTGCCAGTAAACAAGTGCAAGAAATAATGGCCGCAAAGCAGAGCGAGGTTTGGCTCATCGATAGTGGAGCGTCGCGACACCTTACTTATCGACGTGAGTGTATCGACGTGAGTGGCTTACCGACTATCGCAAAAACAAAGAGAAGACGGCGGAGAGATTTTGCTTGGCGACAACGAGGTATGCGGCATTGTCGGGGAAGAAACAATACGAATCAAGAAGTTAATCGACGGTGTGTGGCGAGATGCGCGCATTGAAAACGTATTGCTAGTTCCGAAACTACGAAAGAACCTATTCTTGGTGGGAGCGTGTACGAATATCGGTTTCGAAGTGTGTTTCAGACAGGACTACGTCGAAATAATACGCGACGATAGTGTAGTCGCGACGGGAGTGAAACAGGGCAACAACGTCTGTCGAATGCTCTTCAAAGTCGTAAAACCGGGAAGTGTCGAGGAGGCCAATGTTGCGACAACAAATCGAGCGGTGTAACCGTCGAGTGACAATTACACCGTACGAGATGTGGGTGGGAAAAACTCCAGATCTAAGTAAGTCACTTGCGAATTTTCGGTTCTGAGGGGTTCGTACACATCCCAAAACAGTTCACGCAGAAACTCGACGCTCGTGCGCTAAAGGTAATCCTCGTGGGTTACAAAGACAACTCCGCGATTTACCGGTTGTACGATCCCGTGACGAAGAAAGTGAGTGAGGCGAGGGATGTCGTTTTCAACGAGAAAATTGGTAAGGTGCCTACAAAGATGGAACCGCAAGATGAAAGCGAAGATGACGAGATAGTGCTTCAAGGAACCGGAATGGAGCAAGATGAAAGGAGCCAGAGTGAGAGCGAAGAAGAGGAGGAGGCACCAGGAGGCGCAGCTGCTGCGAAGGCGGATACTGCAGTACCGGTAGCAATAAACCCTCTGGTTACTCCGCATACACTCAGAGACAGGTCAAAACTCAAAACTCCGCTAAGATACAACGCGGACGTAGCCGAGTATGTCATTCCCAACTCATACAAGGAAGCAATGGATAGCACAGAAGCCACGCAGTGGGCAAATGCTATAAAAGACGAGCTAAGGGCACACGAAGAAAATCACACATGGACCTTGTGCCGAAAACTTCAAATATGAAGACGATCGACTCCAAATAGGTTTTCCGAGTAAAGACGGACGTAGAAAAAGAGTTACATCGGTTCAAGGCTCGACTGTGCGCAAGAAGCTTCTTGCAACGCGAAGGAATCGACTACACCGAGACGTTCGCTCCGGTAGTACGACTCGCTGCGAGTGTTCTTAGCGACGGTCGCCAAGGAAGATCTCGAGCTGATGCAATTCGACGTACAGACAGCCTTTCTGTACGGGAAGTTGGACGAGATGATCTACATGGAGATACCAGAAGGCCTCGATGTCGGAGAAGATACAAGAGGAAGCGTGAGTGACGTAGTGTGCAAACTCGAGAGATCCCTGTATGGTCTAAAACAGGCCCCGAGATGTTGGAACAAAAGGTTCACGAAGTTCCTAAACGAGTTTGTTGGGGATTCCCCCAATTTATTAATATAAAAATTGTATCCGTCCGTTATATGTACTGCGATATACTTTTCTTCTGCTTCTCACGCAAAAATATCGATATGTTCGGAACCGCCGGAAGGAGCCGATCCGCGCCGAAAGCGAGCGCGCGTCAGCATCCCCACGCGGCTCGCCCGACCACCGGCCTTCCTTCCAACGAACCCGCCGCGCCGGGGTATTTAAGTCGGCGCTCCGACAGGAACCGGCACTTTCGTCTTATCTCCGGCTCTCAGCTGCCTTCGACGAAGCCTACCCTATCCAACTTCCTAGGGCGACACATAAAACGAGGTCCGGTGCTCCGAGTCTCGACTGAGAGCTCTCAGGTGTCCCCGAACTCCAGCCTACCAAACCGACGATCACGATCCCGCGGAGTCGAGCACGCTCGGCCTCGTAGCGAGCCCTCTCGCTGTCGTGGCCCCTGTGCTTCGCTTCCTGCCGTATCTACCTACCGCGTCTCTGTAGGCATCGGACGTAAGACCGCGTTTCGCAACTCCGTCACACCGCGACAATTGCATTCGCGATACCGTCTCTCGTTTCTACCGCGTTTCTGTGCGCACTTTATGTAAAACCGCACTTCATAACTACAAGTCACAGCGCGCCGAGTGCATTCGCACTAATTTGTCTGTACATCTCGCGTGTCGTCAGTTTTGTTATTATATCGAATAAAGTTTATATGTATTATAAGTCAATTGCTGTTTTTTGGGCCTTCCACTCAAATTCCTAACAAGCGATCGAGTCCGCGTTCAAGCTGAAACCCCGGTCGTCTCCTAGTTGAAAGGCTGAGCGGAGCCATTCGTGATATCTCGCGTTCTCGCGGAACGGATTCGGCGATTCGTTCGGCGCGTTTATTGCGCGCCCGAACAGAGTTCGAGTTTGAAGAGTGCGAAGCCGACAAATGCGTATTTGTCGGGCAGTTTGAAGGTGAAATAGTATATTTAGCCTTATTTGTTGACGACGGCTTGGTCGCAGCGAAAAATAGAAAGTCTCTAGAATTAATTTCTAAGCAATTGAGTGATACATTTAGGATAACTGTCGGTGATTCAAGCATATATGTCGGTTTGCAAATTGTAAGAGATAGAAAAGAAAAATCATTGATAATACATCAGAGCGCGTACACAAAAAAATTAATCGAAAAATTTCAAATGATTGACGCGAAAACTGTTAGCGTGCCACTTGATCCGCACGTAGTTCTATCTCCGTCTGAGATAGACGACGAAAAAGTAAATAATGTGCCCTATCGAGAAGCAGTAAGCTCTTTAGTTTTTCTAGCAGCAGTATCACGACCGGATATAGCATACGCGGTGAATTCTGTTAGTAAGTTTTTAAGTAGACATAACTTCGAGCACTGGCGCGCAGTTAAAAGAATCTTCGCGTATCTCAAAGGTACTGCTGACTATGGTATAGAGTACAAAAACGGCGGTAGCGAGCCTGAGTTGATCGGCTTCTCCGATGCCGACTACGCAGGCGATGTCGAAACACGGAGGTCGACTACTGGTTATGTTTTCTGTCTAGCCAACGGAGCAATCTTATGGTCTTCGCAGAGACAGAAATTGGTAACTCTGAGCACGACAGAAGCAGAATATGGCTGCAGCGCGAGAGTCAATTTGGTTGCGGAGGCTATTATCCGATATTGGATGTCCATGTGAGAAAGAAACTACACTGTTCGTTGATAATCAAAGTGCAATTCAGCTAGTTAAGAATCTTATATATCATAAGCGTACAAAACACATAGACATTTATTATCATTTTTTGAGAGAAAAGGCTGACAATCGAGATATAGTCATGGAATATGTTCCGTCCGAAGATCAGAGCGCAGATATCTTTACGAATTGTTTCAAGAGAATTTATGAGAAGTTAAATATGTTGTCAATTAACACGAAACGCTCAAATGGCGGTAGTGTTGAGATTAAACGTTAATCGCGTTTCCTGAAATCTCTAATGCACACGACTGTACATCGATCACGCCTTTGATATATCGATATAAGCGAAAATCAAGACGAGCGCCGGATCTATCGTTGCTGGCATGCGCGCGCATGCGGAAACTCGAGCCGGTTGGTCTCGCCGTACATACGATCAGTCGCACTAGAGAAATCGTCTGTCGAACACGCGCATATACTCAGTGTTAAGAATAAAGCATTTTTCAAAGACAAAACTCAAGTGAACGAACCCGTTTCTCTCCCGCTCCATTTCCATTATTCTCTATTCTGCTCTAACAGTATAAAATGTTTTTCAATTGTACTAGGATATATTAAAACCAGTTTAAATATATGTTTAAATAGTTTCAAAACTATTAGTAGTGGTTCTATTACAGACGGTAAATATAAACTGGAAATTTAAATCACCAATTATAAGCCTGAGGATAACGTCGATTTTGAGAAAGGATAAGAAGTCGAAATAAAAGGATTCGTCAAAATGTTAAGTAAATTATGTAAAAAATTTTATAACTTTTTTTTTAAATATTATTATCGTATTATACTGTAATTAATATTATGACTTTGTTTTCAGATGATATTTTCTATCTAGATATGGAAACAACGTCTGATATCAAATTAATTGGAAATGAAACATTATCGTTTGCTCAGCTGTTGCAAGATACAAAACCGATTATGAAAAGATCTATGTCTGACGACATGTCAGGTTCATTGAACAAGATTGTTCGTCAATAATGCGTATTCAAGTTGCTTGCATCTAATTTCTAATATTAAAAAAGTCAATATGTATTTTCAACTTATGTAAGTTTTATAGTATTTAATAATTATTACCGTTATAGTACATAATATTAATGTAATTTTGATAAATTGTCTATTAATTATTAAATATTTTTTCAGCAGATTCCTGAATTATTTTAAAGCTTTTATATTATTCTCTTATTGTTTATTTGTTTAACTACAGTAGATATATATTTTCGATTACAAATCTGTACATTGACATTGTATTAATTATTTCAAAAATTTGATATATTTTTGCTGAAATTAAATAACATTTATAGTTTAGAACATGGTAAGTTTAAATTATTATTTTATCATATGTACAGATTCAAAAACACACACACAACACGCACGCATGCACGCCCTCCTGCATACAACTTGATAAGCAGTGTTGTTTATTACAAGATTAAAATATGGATTAATTTCTCTTTTTTTTTATTTCTTTAATTTGATTTTTCCTTCATTTTTTAACATTTTTTAATCTTTAATTTTGTTTTTTTGCGATTATTGTTATATTGTTTGCAATTGAATTTGCACAGAATATGTTTTTTCAGTTGATTAATTTTGTTCACTGTTGACGGTACTGTGTTCTAAAAAACGCAGGTTATTGTAATGAGTAATGACAAACATCATCATAATCACAGATTGTACAGGCAATAGTTTTCCTTTGATGACAAATTCTGATACATTGAAGGGAATAATCACTTAAGTAATACCCGTATTCATAGTCCTTCCTTGAGGAATAAAGACTCCTTATTCCTCGTTTCAAGTTTCATAAACCTTTCTTGACCGAACAAGGAACCTTATTAGTTCCCTTACCTCAAAGGAGGTCACGAGCTTCCTTGAGGAGGAGATTCGCAGAATTATTGAAATCTAACCTACCATATACCCGTATTCATAACCTCACAGTGTCACCTTGCCACCAGTGTCACATAACCTTGCCGTGTCACGTTTTTAGACTGAAAGGTGTTAAAGAAAAAAAAATAATAAACAACAAATTTTTAAGTGATTCTGATACTGGATTTGAGGATGAAAATCCAGAGGATCAGATTTTGTGGCGGCTTCCGAAAAGGTACATTCGTGATTGGGAAAATCCCGTAGAATTTTTCGAAGATGTTCCTTTTCGGAAAAGATACAGATTTAGCAAAAGAGCTGTGATCGAGATCTTATTACCTCTAGTAAGTGATCAGTTCAGACGATTGAATAATCGTGGACTGCCGATTTCTCCGTTGATGCAGCTTTTAATCACATTGCGTTTTTATGCAACGAGCAGCTTTCAGGTTTGTAAATTGTGTTCTAACACTGTGGTAAACAAATCGTTAATCCATTATTTCATTTGTTATTTTAATTGCAGATTGTTAATGGAGACTTGCGAGGATACAGTCAAGCATCAGTATCGAGAGTTGTTGCACGAGTTTCCAGAATTTTAGCATCATACGTAGGTGCTTATATAAATTTTTCCACCGAAGAAAAACGTCGGAGTAATAAAAATAAATTTTATGAGGCGGCAAATTTTTATGTGTATTGATTGCACCTATATACGTATTGCAAATCCTAGAGGGTATAATGGAGAGGTATTTCGGAATCGAAAAGGATGGTTCTCTCTGAATGTACAGGTATATTTTTTAACTGTTTTATTTTGTATATCAAAATTTGTTTGTTAAATAATTATTAATGAGTTAATAATTGTTATGATTTATTCTTTTTGTAGGTTGTAGCTGGACCCCAAAGAAAAATTCTTGATATAGTTGTCAGGCATCCCGGTTCAACTCACGATGCTGTAATATTTGATCGAAGTGGTCTGCGCTGTCGTTTCGAGCAGGGATATCTGAACGGAATTCTACTTGGTGATAGTGGATATGCGTGCCGCAGCTATCTACTAACGCCTGTTTTAAGACCTGAGAGAGACCCAGAAGTTCGATACAACACTGCACACAAGAAAACACGCGTTATAGTTGAACAACTGTTTGGAGTTTGGAAACGTCGATTTTCATGTTTGTATAATGGTTTAAGAACGAAATTGAGCACATCGGTATCAATTGTTTGTGCTACTGCCGTTTTGCATAATCTCTGCATTCAACATAATCTGGGAGAAATAAACGAAGAGCAGTTCAATGAAAATATATTATTTGATGACATCATAAATCGTGAACAAAATGGTATAGGCTTTGCACACAGAAATGCTTTTATTTTAAGACACTTTTCATAAAAAAAAGTGCTTTTATGAAACAGTATCACGAATCCCAGTGAGAAATGTGATTCTCAATATTATATTATACATATATATATATATTTTTTTTGTATTTTGTTTACTTAATATTATATGTTAATCATGATAAAGTCTTGTATAACAGTGCCACGAACAAATTATATTTTTTATTATTTCTGTATATATATCTGTATATTATTAAAATAATGTTAATAATAAATTGTACAAATATAAATTAAAAATTTATTTTATTTGAAAAATGTTTTATTTATTTAACACAAATACACAATATTTATTAAAATATTAAAACTTTAATAAACTAATCAATAATTATATTTTTAATTATAGTATATGAAAATATATTTTTATATTTTATCATATATATTATTACGTTATTAATATTATAAGTTATTTGTTATTTGAGTGTTTCTTCCTCTTTCAAAAGTTTTGCTAGAACAATCTTTTCTTCTATATCAGCAATCTTCATTCTTTTAGCATGCAGCTCCCGCTGCAGTTCAATTGCTTCTCGAATTTTTGTTAACTTTAGTTCCCTTTCGTCACGGATACTCTGAAAACCAATTATACTATCATTAGTATTTTATTGTTATTAATTTATTACATTATCATAAATCTAATTTATATTAACTAATATTAATAACTAATATTAACCGAATTCATGAGCTTTTTCATTACCTGTATGTTCTTAATTTTTGAAGTACCCATTTTTTCCAATGATATGTTGCGAGACATAGATTGAATGCTTTGATCATATGTAACTTCATCGACATTATCGTCCTCTTCTTTCTCACTTTCACATTCAATAATCAATGTTTTTTTTGTAGAATCCATCGTATCCATCTTTATATTATCTAAAAGTAAAATATCAAAAATGATTTTTGTAATATAAAAAAAAAATAGAAACTATGAATGCTTTTCATTTAGCAATACAAGACAACACAAGCCTCATTCTATCTTTGATCTACATTCTATGAGAATAAAGATAGAATGATGCTTGTGTTGACTTGTATTACTAAGTGGAAACCTATATGTATATAGTGCTTACATTCTTTCTCAAATACTGCCGTGCTGTCAAATGGACAATCAATTTCGACATCAATATTTGAATTTGTTGCATCCATGAATTCTATCACCGGGTCCTTCGGCTGTACTGGTGCAGGACCTCCACCTGTCATAAGTCGTTCGTGCCGGATTGCCGTGGTTATTTTTTGTTTTCTGAAATGATTAATTAATGAGGTAATAGATATGAAAATAAAATAGAAACCAAATATAGAAATATATATATGTATAGATAAGGACTATACATTTGGAAGAAAAGTATATAAAAACTAATTAGGGGTATTCAAATAAGTTAGAGTTTGACAGGTTACATCGGGTTAAAGTCTGGTAAAAAGTTAATTTTTAAACTTTTAACCCAAAGATTAATGTGATAGGTTAATGAGTCACTTGTGTATTTTGCATAACCTTAAAGAGTAGCGCGCCCAAAGTTAATTAATTAACTTTTTACCCGACTTTAACCCGACATAACCTGTCAAACCGTTAAACTTTAACTTATTTGAATACCCCTATTAATTATATCAATGATATTATCACGTACCTCTGTTTCATATTGTGTCAACAACATTTTTTTAATTGTTTGCTAGTGCGAGGCGTACAACCTTGCATATTTTTTGGTTATTGTTTCCCATGCATCCGTCTTATCTTTTAAATCTGATGCACCGGTTTTCTTACATTCTATTACTTTTTTTTCACTAATGAGCTGCGCCAAAAGCATTCTTTCGTGCTCCGTATAATGAACGTTTGTACTTTTATCTTTATTCATTATTATTGCAAAATTTATCACAGCTTATCACAGCTTTCACGATCACTACGATTCGAAAAAATTTTTATATTACATGAAATTAGTTGCAAACATCATAAAACGATGCTGCCTTCAGTAAGTTACTAAAAATCCCTAAAATATTCCCTCTTTCTAGAAGGAAGACTCGAGATCCATTTGTGAAACAAGGCAGCCTTAGAGATTCAAGGAATCCTTCATGAAGGCTTCCTTTATCCTCAAAATAAGGAAGGACTATGAATACGGGTATAAGTCACTGAATATTTGACACATTAATGCGTATATTGTTATTGGCAAATCCAAGTCAATTTTTTTCAATGTTTGAGCATTTTCATTAAACGTTTACATAGATATATGCTTAAAAGATTATTTTATGTATTTTTTCGAAAATGTATGTACACTTAGCGTCACTGATGTCTGGTCCACTAAAGTTGATTTGTTTTGGAAACTCACTCTTCGTCTCTCTCTAAAAGAGATAGTTAGAAAGAGACGAAGAGTGAAGATTCCGAAATGCATTAACTTTAGTAGATTAGTCATCAGTGATGCTGAATGTACAGCATATAAGCTTATTAAGTGGATAACTAATGTTCCTTGCAGGCGAATTGGAGTGAAGCGTATAAACAATGAAGTTTATTTTAACGTTGCGACAAAATAGATGCGAGTGATCAAATTAGAACTACAGTGTTTGTAGAAATTCAGAGTTATGTATGTGTGTGCTTTATAGTGTTCTACTTACATATTAACTACAATGTATTAATACGTAATTAATTAATTTTTGATTGACTCTTAATTTAATTGTATAAAACTAAGTGATGTGTCACATCTTACTCTTTTATTTATGAATTCAAGACTGTTTGACGACGTAAACTTTCATCCTTGCATTTAATTCAAATGTGTTAGGTATATACGTGAATAAATTTAAATATTATTATAAAATTGTATCTTCTTTATTAATTCATTCCTTTTTCTTTTCTTTTTTTTTCTTTTTTTTTTAGTCTTTGAACACTATTTTTGTTTTTTCTCTTTCGTTTTTGAACCTTAATCGCTGCAAATAAAAGTTATATTGCATATAAACATATTATAATTGTCTTTGTTGTTAAAACAATTATAAATTTGGATTTATTATACAAATTTAAACATTATTGTTAAAATTTTCTCTTTCTTTTTTATTTTTTTTTATTTTTTCTCTCTTTGTTTCTTAATTTGTAACGATGCGCCCCGTAATACGCATCGTTCCGGCCAAACATCAAGCCGAGATCGCCCGGCCGACCATTCGCCGGGCGAGAAACGGGCACGCTGTGCCCACTTTATTTTTAATCATTTGTAAATGATAGAAAGTCCGCGAACGGACTTACCGCGGCAACCGTCTCGAAGCACCGAGCGGTGCCGAACGCGACCGAAGACCGCCAACGGCAATCCCGGCGTCGGGACGCCGTAATCTCCGACCGTTCCGCCGCGCCATCTCGGCGCTCGCAATTGCCGCCACTACCCCCGCCACTCCGTAACGCCGCCACGGCATGTATATAAACCGAGAGTAGGAGGGTAACAACCACTCCGAGCCTCAGGCATGCGGAGTTGCGGTTAGCGGGGTCGGGGGGAGGGCTTCGCTGAAAGCAGGGAGAAACGCCGTAAGCAGTGGGCGAGGGACGGTGTTAAGGGTCATCGGTGGGGGGTGTCGCGGAGGGAAAAGTCCCTAGGCGACTTACTAATATTTGCCGGGCGAAGGGGAAGCGCGACGCGAGGGGACGGCTGTTTACTGGTATTTGTGGGGACCTTGTAGGAAGTAAATTCCTTAGGCGGGTAATTAGGAATATCGCGCCGCAGGGTCGCCAACGGGGCTCGGTGCGGGGACGCGGGCGTTCCAAGGGGGCGCTCGGAGCGGCACTCCCGCCGTTATCGACTGTTTTGGAAATTGCGATCTAATTTTTTCGCTCGCGCGCGTCCAGGCGCGTCCGAACTCGCCCGAACTCGTTCGAACTTGTTCGAGGTCGCTCTTGTCGACGTCCCGCGCGGTGTTGGTGCGAGTGAACGCGCGAAAAATGCGTTCAAGGTCGTTCATTCGCGGATCGCGGTCGCCTTTCTTCGATCTTGTTTTTTCTCGGTTCGAAGGTCGTTCTGATCCTTCCCCGCGTATCGCGGATGACGCGATCGCCGCGATTTTGGGGTAAGCGTGGTTGCGCAGAGATAGGTATACGGATCTGGGAAAAAAGGGAAAAAAGTAAGAGAGAGCGCACAGATGAGATACATAGTTCTTTTTATTTTGAAAAAATACACGCACGTCGACGTACGTTTACATTATTTCGCGCGTATGAATATATATATATTTGTAGACGCGCGTCGCGACATTATTAGGATCGGAAACAGAGCGCGGTGATCTCGCAGTCGACGATGTTGTTAGGATCGAAGAATTCGCTTTTCAGTATCGCAGTCTGAGCCGAAGTTCCCACTTTGATCGCGTTGGTGGCTATCTTCCGATAGCGCGAAAACTTCGCGTCGATCTCCTCGGTCGCCGTGCTCAGCGCCGAGACGATGCGATCGACGCAAAATTGGAGATCGTACAGCGTGAGCAGAGTTTTGAGCGCCATCGCTACGCGAGCCGCGTTGGGTAGCTCCATACGTAGGATCGACAGGTTGTTGATCAATCCGAATCGCAACGTCATTCCTCCGATCAATATCGGTGAGGGGGGAGGGGGCGGGTCCCATCGAGGATGGATTGCATATACAATATGTCGCGTTTGCGCTCTACCAGTCCTTTCCACATGTCGAGCGTCAGGGAGACCTCCCTGCCTTGTTTATCTCCCAGGGCGATATCCACGTACGAAGGCGTGATATGTATACTGTACCACGGTGACTTAATCGTGATACCTATGGCTATGTACTTGTAGCCAGTCGTCGTCAGCAGATAACGCGTCGTCAGGACACGCACCGCGGGCAATTCGACGGGCATGTCGGTGGGAAGGTGAGAGCTGGAACGCGACTCCCGATGATGACGATGGTGATCGTCCGTCAGATCGATCCTTCGTATTTTATTGCCGTTGTCGTTCACCTCTGAATCCGCCTCGCGAGGGAAAATACCCTTCGGCGCGGGTCGATCGGTCAACGTTGAGAACATTTCGCACGCGCGCTGCAGTGACCGTTCGTTTCTGATTTTTTTCCGACGCGTCGTATTCGGCTGACGATGATATACTGATGCTTTAAGGGGGACACATCGGTATAAGTAGGAAGGATCTTACTTATGTCGCGCGACGTGTGGTGTGGCGTGGCGTGGTGTGGGAAAGGTTATCTACTTCCTTCGGCGGATACGGCGATCGGAAAGCCGAACGCCGTTGTCGTCATCGTCCGAATAATCGCTCGCCAGTGACGTTAAATCATCTTTGAGGCGTACGATTCGATTGAGGAGATCGCGCAACTGCTGCAACAGCTCGGCCTTAGGATATTTAATATCCGCAGATCGAATTTATCGGCCGACGAGACGGTCCTCGTAAATTCGTTGAATTTGTAGAACTGCGTCCGAGTGGTGAAGTACAGATGGCTGTCGACGTAGCAGAAGATCGACGTCACGCCGGTCGGTATTCCGGGAAACGTCGCCTCGAGAGGCGTAAATTTGGCGACTCTCTTGTCCTTGTCGCATTCGTCTATTTCGCCCACCGAGTTACCGTTGAACACCACGAAGGACGTCCTCTGTGGGTGTTCACCGCTCCGTTGATTATAGTTTTTTCAGGAAATCTGAGTTCTTGTAAGGTCTTCAGCCAACCTGGCCGCAGGCTAAATTCCGGATATTGAACCAAGTATACCAAATTATCTACGAACACCACGAGATCGCCGGACGGGGATTGATAGGTGGCGGTCACGCGCGTGTAATTGTCGTGAAGAAAGCTTTTGTGATGCGAAAAGGCTAAAGGCCCGTTGTACGTCCTACCGTCCAGATCGATCAACCAAACGTAACGCTTGTACGAGATGTACATGCGATTTTCCAAAATCAATATCCCGTTCACGCGATCGAGGCTGCACAGGTCCGGCATTGGCGGCGGCGGCGCCGGCGCCGGCGTCTGCGGGGCCTCGTTCGTAATTTTTTTACCGTACAAACGTTGAATTTCAGCAATGTCGTTTTGGTCGAGCCTGACCGGATACTGCTTGTCGGGCGTGAACGCGAACATCACCGATGTTTTGCGTCTATTGTGCAACAATCCGAGAGAGTGACCGATCTCGTGTGTCAGCGTGTAATGCAGGAAAAACCTATCCGCGGGGTGTTTATTGATGTAAATGTGCCACGGCTCGTCCCCGTCGACGTGCACCTCGGAGACGAACCCCGCTTCGTCCGTCGGGAGAGACGCGTGTGCGAGCACGTTACCAGGACCGTCGAAGCTGTCCGAGCAAATTTGTCTGTTTACCTTGGTATTCGTGTTATAGTGACGTAGGCGTCGCCAAGATATTATAATGTCGGGATTCGTTTTGGAGCGTTCGAACGTCAATGCCGAATGCTGCGACCACAGGTCGAACGCGACCCGCGCCGTGCTCAGCTCGGCCTCATCGGCTACGTAAAAATTCCACGTCAGGTGCGTCTTCGGCCATTTGGATAGACTCGCTTTCGTTCCGTGCTTCAGGATATCTCGGAAACCGCATCGCGGCTTCCTCATCTATTGCAGCGTTTCGTTGTTAGGCGTTCCATCGCTGGGTAAATCGTAGTAATTCTGAAAATCCTCGAAGGCTTTGCGAAGAACGTTGTTTCGTCTCTGAGCCGGAACCGCGTCCACATCTTTGGATAGATATCCGTATTTCTGCAGGTAATCGAACGTGAGCGCGTAATTTTCGTCCGTAATTTTGGGATTGACGTACCTCACGGCGATAAAACACGCGGTTAACGCGATTACGCGCGCGAGCCACATCGTCGAGAGCGAGAGAGAGAAACGGCGGAACTGCGATGATGGTGCGTTGCGGTTTGAGCGCGATCTCGATGAGCGTTCCGGATGCGAACGTTTACGCGAGGACGCTTGTTAGCGATAACGCGGATAGGTGGCGGCGGGGGTCTCGGGTGGGAAAAAAATGCGTCGAAGATTCCGGCAGATTCCGGCAAATGAGTCGGTTTGATAAAATGCATCTTTTCTCGATGCATTTTTTCCGGGATGTAAAGAAAAACGCTATTCTTATTATATTTTTTACAGCGATGTCCTCCCTTTGTCGCGTTTTCTCGGCGCGGATAGGTGCGGCGGCGGGGTCTCAGGTGGGAAAACGCGTCGATTCCTGCGGATGAGTCGGTTTGATAAAATGCATCATTTCCTCGATGCTTTTCCTCGACGCAAAAAAAACGCTGTTCTTATTACAAATATTTTTTACCGCGATATTCTCCCTTTGTCGCGCTATCTCGGCGCGGATAGGTGCGACGGCGGGGTCTCGGGTGGAAAAATTGCGTCGACGATTCCGGCGGATGAGTCGGTTTGATAAAATGGATTATTTTCCTTGATCCATTTTTTCCTCGACGCAAGAAATGCTATTCTTAGTATATATTTTTACCGCAATATTCTTTTATACTTTTTTTTATCACGAACAGTGTCTTTTTAAACGTAGTGAAACGAAAGACAAAATGGAAAAGCTAAATGACATTAAAAGTATAGTCGATCTTCTACAAATACACACCACCTCTTTGGTGAGGGTGGTAGAAAAGTTTTTGGATTCTGTGCGACTGTTGCAGCTCCGACTGAGAAACATACAGGAAAAAGTTCCCTCGTGTATTTAAATGTCGGTTCGTATCGACGAGGACTCCGTAATGCTGGAGCGAACGTAAGTAGATTTGCTAAATACAATCAAATAACATTTTTTATATTTATATTTTATATATGTTAATTATATTTATATTTATATTTATATTTATATTTATATTTATATTTGTATTTTTTGGTAGAGCCATCGTCGCCTCTCTAGTAAAAAAGTCGCGTAACCAAATACGGTTGTTCGTGACAAAAATTCGCGCGATGCATCGCGATGTCGCGCGGCTGGCCTCACCGATCGAGGAGCCATCGGGTGCGGAACAATGCGGTCGCCAGAGAGAGAGAAAGAGAGAGAGAGAGAATGAATGAATGAATTGATCTTTATTAGCCTTCTCGGCTATTTTTTACAACACATAATCTTACAATAATTCCTCTACATGAGGTATAATATATACTTTTAACTTCCGCTTAAATTGTTCGATCCTCTCGCATTGCCTTATATCAACTGGTAGGGCGTTATACATATTTAGACCTTCATAGAATAGACTCTTTTGTCCGCCCCTCGTTCTACGAAACCGCACCACAATATTCTCAGCCTGTCTTGTTTGTCTGTTACTCACATCACCTACTATTTCTATTTTGCTACCTAATTGTCTAGGCATTATTCCTCTTATTATTTTAAAAATAAAAATGCATACATTATATAATAATCTCTGTTTTATATTCATAAAGTGGAGTGCTTGCAGCATCAGGTCTACCTTGGTACGTCGATCACATTGAAGTATAACCCTCATAGCTCGATTTTGCGCAACTTGTAGCCTATTCAGTAATGTGTCACCCATACCAATTAATAACGTTGCACAATACTCAAAGTGAGGTGCTATGATAGACTTATACGCAGTACATCGAGTGTACGCCGATATATCATTTCCTATTCTGTTCAGAAAACTCACTTTTTTCCCTATTTTCTTTAACATATAATCACAGTGATTCTCCCAACGGAGTTTACTATCGATCATTACACCCAGATGTTTCGTTATCTCGACACGCTCAATTATAGTTCCATTCAAACTTTTTACTATTATGTCTGTTTTTATTTCTTTCCTTATACTTCTAACTATCATATATTTGGTCTTATCTGCATTCATTTTTAACATATTCACATTCATCCATTCTTCAAGTATACCGAGCACCATATTTAGTTTTATTTCTATTTCCTCACAACTTTCTCCTGTTACACTTGCGGTCGTGTCATCTGCAAATAATCTAAATATACTTCCCTCTGGACAGACTTTAACTATATCATTTATATACAAAATAAACAATAGAGGTCCTAATACTGATCCCTGTGGCACGCCATATACTGTCTCAATTATTTTAGAACACATATCATTGAATCTAACTTGCTGCTTTCTATTACTTAAATACGATCTTATCCATTCCAGTACCACTCCTCTTATTCCATACTAATATAATTTTTCCACTAATCTTACCCTATCTATTGTCTCAAACGCTCTCCTGAGATCCAGGAATAACACCCCCACCATTTTTTTCTCCTCAATTAACAACTTCCATTCTTCGATAAAACTTTGAATTGCTGTCTCACACGACTGCTGTTTCCTAAATCCCGATTGGTATTCGGTTATTATTTCATTGTCATCTAGAAATTTTTCCAACTGTTTTTTTACAACTAACTCTAATACTTTTTCATATATCGGTAACATATTAATCGGTCTATACTCGCTCGCTTTTTTTGGTTTGTTTACCTTTGGTATCGGTATTATCGTAGATGTTTTCCATCCTTCTGGAAATTTACCTGTCCTAAGCGAATCATTTATTACCCCTACAAACTCATCTTTTATCACAGGTAGCACCATTTTCAGTATATCACTATTTATCCCTTCCTCTGTTCCGTTCTTTCGTGGTAGTTCCCTAACGATTTGTTCCAAATCACTTGCACTAATTGGCTCCAAATTTTCCATAATTCCCTTATTCTCAATTACAAAAATAGGTCTCCTACCCGTGCCTTCTCTCCCCTTATTACTAATAGATTGCACAATGTTGCTAATACTTTTTACATAAAATATATTAAATTTATCAGCTATATTGCATCCTTCTATGTTTCCTAATATTTCAAAATCTACATTATCGATGTTCTCTGAACCCCTTTGCTCACCTTTAAAGAGAGAGAGAGAGAGAGAGAGAGAGAGAGAGAGAGAGAGAAAGAGAGAGAGAGAGAGAGAGAGAGAGGGAGAGACGAAGATGACGACGAGCAGGAGGATCGCGTGGAAAATCGAGAGGACAGATTTATAAACATCGACGACGACGATACCCTCCATGAAGGTTGGCCCTGCTCCCAAAAGAAATGAAAAAAAGTGTAAAACATAATATATGTTAATAAATATGCATAAATATATGAAAAATATATATTATAAAAAGTGTAAAACACAATATGTTTTAATAAATTTTAATAAATATGTATAAATAT
>NW_020216731.1:0-3978 GCF_003070985.1 Temnothorax curvispinosus | reverse complement strand
ACAGTAATAATAGGATTTCGACCAATCGTGTTATTCGATTCGGGAACGTATGTCGGTACGTTTTCGAATCGAGCAACGCGATTGGTCGAAATCCTATTGTTACGTTCTACGGAAAGTGTGTGTGGCCAGCTTAACGTGTAAAAATCTCATACCACTTACTATGCTTACATCTTACTGTGATTGTATACTTGTGTGCTGCCATTGTGGACAACGCTTATGTTTAAACGCACTCTCGTTGACGTAGTCTAGTCGCAAAATACGCGTAGACCTAAAAAAACGTGCAACACAAGGCTTTATTATGTCATTTAAGTTTAGAAAAATATTAACAACAAATATTTTAAATTGGAATAATTAACAATTAACTTCAATTCTGCTGTCTGATGCGAAAAAAGGAATTGAAAAGTCAATGCTTTGCTGGATTCGCATAAAACTTTACCGCGCTGAATGCGAGCTACAGCAGAATGGTTGATGCTTCGTATTAAAAAGTATTGGATCGCATTAAATTCACCTTAAAAAAAATATTCCGTTATTTAATATTCACTCGGCATAGAAAAAATTATTTTTTTCGAAATTTTATTACTATTTTATATAACTATGTTGATTAAAGTTTTTCCTTTCACGGCGAGGAGCGTATTTTGTAGACGCTTATTAAGCAGGGCCTCAGCAAACTCTTGTATATATTACATTAAATTTGTATAAAATCAAGTTATAATTAATTATTATGTTTATAATTGTAAGAAAAAAATGAAAATATTATGTGTATTTAGAAATTTTTCATTTGTCGGTAAATTTATATACTGTCGGAACGATATGGCAACGCTGCGCTTTTCAGGGTGCCAATTGTAAAATGTAAAGTTGATGACAAAAAGTGTTAATGTAAGTGTCAATTTCATTAATCAAAAAATATTGTGACATTTTCTTTTTATCAAAGAGAGATTTTCTAATAATAATAATGAGTGATAAGAAACATAAAATGAGGATAAGTAATGTGGGCAAAATTAAGGGATAATTTGTGAAAATAAAAGAGAAGCAGCTAGCGCACTCCAAATATTATCAATTCTACAAAGAAAAGATTCAATAAGGTATAAGGTTACAGAATCGGTAATATTATTAATTAAATAACTGGAAAGAACAAGATAATTGACATTGTAACTGTAATTTATATTTTGGTAAAAAAATTCAATTTTGTCCGATTTTGATATATATATTTTTGGATTATTTTTATTTTTTAAAATATAATAAATAGTTGATAATAAACCGTACGTAATAAACTAAAGTGCGTGACATGAGCGCACAGCTTGCAGCGTTGCCAAATTATATTCCTTGAAAGTCGCCATTAAAAATATTCTTCTATATATAAAATCACACATTTCAAGTCAACTTTTAATATAAATATTTTGTTTAAATATTTGATGGCTCTGTATTTTTATCGGCACTATCAAAAGTATATAGAGTTTAGCGAATATGTAGCGTAGTTAATATTTAATAACTTAAATCTTAAGATAAAGAAATTATTACATTGAAATGTAGAAAATTGACTTTTTCGATAACGTCACATATAAAATATCATTAATATCAAATTTTCAAAGTCTTAATTCTTCTTTATATGTTTGGTAATGTAGTTTAATTTTTTTCTGGCGTAAAGATATGCATTTTAATTTTTTCGTGCCAAAAAATCAATTGAGCGAGGAGCACACACACTTTTGCACAACGCCGACGAAGCGCAAACATATAAGAAACGTATGCGTGGTCCATTTTCTTATGCACATGTGTATATGGACCACGCACGTTTCTTATGCACGCTTACGCCCTGTCGACGTTATGCAAAAGTGTGTGCTCCCCGCGCTTTAATTCTCAAAACTTTAATGTCATAAAAGGCAAACAGATAAAGTCTATAATTATAAATATTTTCTCGTATTTGAAAAAAAAAACACTTACCTTGATGAAATTCAAACTCGGGAAGACCTCTGAATCGTGAGCCAACTGCCTTACGTGGTATATTATAGACTATACTTTTTTAATTTGATGTAAGTATTTTATATATAGCCTATACATATGTCATCATAATCATTAGCGTAAATATATAATTTTTCAAAAATTATCTCAAGAAACAAATTTAGTTTGAAAAAAGTAATAAAATTTTGAATTGGATATATAATATAAAATTTCTTAATGTTGCGAGTGAATGTTAGAAATCTGCGTAGTGCCGGCCCATTATGAAATTTTGTGTTTGTAAATATATTTATGAAAAAATTACATTTATAAAGTTAAAACATCCTTACAAGGGCTTGCTCATTAGACAAAAATAAAAAAACCTTTTTTATGGTATCCCTATAATAAATAATGGTCAGGACCTTATCCGGGCGGGATTGGACAAGATAATAAATACATATAGCACGAGCACAAAGTATAGCAATCTCCAGCCGATCTTGCATTTTAACACTGCTCGCTACTGTTGCTGCGCTATGTAGGCGTGTGATGCAAGTAGCGCACACACACAAGAAAAAAGCTGTATACGTGTGCGCATGTATACAATATGCACGGATCTTTCCTTATATGCGCTATCCCCGCACCACGCACCTGATAACTTCGCAGTGTTGAAACGCAAAATTTTAACAAATAAGTATCAGCTTACGCATTAAAAAGAATTCACTTGGCTTAAAATATTCCTCGCATTCAATTGCAATCGATAACCTTTAAACAAATGCAAATTCTCGCATTAAAAAGGATTCACTTTTTCCACAAATTGTGTTTGGATTCAGAGGCATACAAGATTTGTTTACGTTCTATTCCCATCAGTATCGCACTGAAAAGTATTATTGACCCGTGATCTAATCCGAAATTATTGCAAAGCAGAATTTATGACAAAATCTCGTGAATGCGAAACAATATTTTTAATCAAGACGTTTTATGCAGGGCGCACGCAAAGAGATGAATACATTATCAGTGCTTTCAAATAAAATACTGCGATTGCTATTGCGCGGCGACGCGGTATCTTAGTTTTAGAAAATAAACAATGACAGACGACGCATGTGCGTGCGCCAGAAAAGCTGTGAATGAGATGAAAGAAATGAAACTTTTATTAGATATGCGTACAAAAGTGTTGGAAAAAGAGCAACGGGGGACGCAATAAGGTACAGATTATTATATATAATGACTGCAAAGCGTAAAATGCGAGAGCCGAATTGGAGGCGTCGCGACAGCAAGTGACAAAATAAAAGTATGTCGTATAATATATAGTTGTATAGTATATTATGTGCAATTTGGTTGAAGAAAATAATATTTGAATGGAATATTTTACCATTTAACATCAATAGTGTATTATATCGATATCGTAAAATTTATTTCGTACTCTGACTTTTTTGTAGAATCATGCGCAATATATGTGCGATGACTATCGCGTAAATGCAAGAAAATTTATTCACGTTTCTTTCATTTTTTTTAACGATAAGCTCACGCAAACGTATCCGTAACATTTATATACCTATAGCACAATGGCGTGCCTCTGCAAATCACGGCCTTGTTTCTCAAAGCCAAGATAATACTATCCCACGAGCGACGACACGCTTCCATTTAAAATGTCTATTATTCTCGCGCGCTCTCTCTCTCTCTCTCTCTCGCGCTCTCGCGCTCGCTCGCCTTACCAAAATATAGTCCCTCGTCAGCGTTCCCCAAGATATAGAGTCCCTCGTCAGCGTTCCCCAAAATAAGAATATTATATATATATATATATATATATATATAGAGAGAGAGAGAGAGAGAAAGAGAGAAAGAGAGAAAGAGAAACCTTATATACCGGTGTGTCGTGTGCATGTGCATGTGTTACATACTGGTGTGTCGTGTGCATGTGTTATATATTATTTTATTATTTTTTCTTTTTTTTCTCTCTTTCTTTATAATTAATAATAATAATTACTAATTATTTTTATTAATTGAAAAAGCAAGGCCGGTTTGCGTATAAAGAAACGAAATGATTTA
>NW_020216730.1:0-1505 GCF_003070985.1 Temnothorax curvispinosus | reverse complement strand
ATTTCTCTATGTGATTTTCCCCGAGGCGGGAGGCGGGACTAAAGCGCGTAGCAAATATATGATCGGGTAACAGAGCGGATCTCGAAAGCGATACTAAACAAAGTTGGGCGCCAGGTGTGGATACGGCCACACCACCGTTTACTCTAACCCGCGAAAAGTACTCGACATGAACTCTACAAAGATCCGACATAAACTCTAATTATCGACACAACTCTTAATTCACACGTCATGACACATCCGCTCTGACCGATCGCGACGACTGCTCAGGAATTTCGTTAGAGGGTCGGGGTCCTTACATAGGCTGAAGGCAGAGGGGTTTGACCTTGGCGAGGCGAAACAAACACAAAAGAAAGCACTCAAGAAGCAGGTAAATCGAATATAATATATGAGCAAGCTGGATAATATCGTTACAACTTACAGGGCGCGAGCGAATTATTCACCGCGATCATTCGCCGTTCCCCGACCACGCAAGGTCTTTCGAAGGATCCGCGCGTTGTAAATAACTCGGACGCAGAAATAATATTCTCGGAAAACGTACGTGTAGCTTGTACTCGCAATACGGAACTCTCTACGCTAGGGAGTACGTGAAGCGCAATAGTATACTCCAACGGAGTAGTCCTCGTCAGGGACAATCTACGCGGTGAAATGCGTGAAACATCATAATATGCGCCGACGAGCTAATACACGCAAGAGATAATCCACGCGGTGAACGGCACGGCCGTAGTAAAGACGACGAAATAATACACGCAAGAAATACTTGATGAAATACGCAAAAAGTAATACTACACGGAAGATCTACGCTATGAAATACGCGAAAAGTAATAATATATGTCGGCGAAATAATCCCGCAATCACGAAATAGTACACGCGATGAACTACACCGAACGCCGTAATAAAGATATCACCTCAGACGCGAGACTCTCTGATGAAATAAAAAAATAAGTGTGACGTTATGTGTTCCGTCAGTTCTAGCGTAGGGCCAAATATGCCCCATTCCTGAGATCCATCATTAGAACCACATCCACCACGTCACACCGAATAGTACTTACACTGACTCTACTCTATCTCTGCGCGACCAATTACTGAGAATGACTCTACTTCAACGTACGCGAACGGAAAGTTCTCGGGAACCGCTACACGCGAAAATTCGTGCCGAAGGAGCAATATCTCCCAAATAAGGGCTTCTCGTAGGACGATAAACGATTCACGCACAGTAATTTCTCGCGGAAGAAACGTTACACGCACAACAATTTCTCGCCTAGTAAATGAGGCACACAAAATAGTTTCTCGCAAAATAAACGATACCCGCAAAATAATTTCTCGAAAAATGAACGATACACGCAAAATAATTTCTCGCAAAATGGACAATACACGCAAAATAAGTTCTCGCAAAATGAACGATACACGCCCAATAATTTTTCGCAAAATCAACGATACACGCAAAATAATTTCTCGCAAAATAAACGAGACACGCAAACTAATTTCTCGCAAGATAAACGATACGC
>NW_020216729.1:0-2366 GCF_003070985.1 Temnothorax curvispinosus | reverse complement strand
TTTTTCATGTCTATTAGTGCAGTTAATTGCAACGCAGCCAGGCATTTTGGAAGCAGAAAATACGAGACCGAAATGTGTATTGACATTTACGAAAAGGTTGTGTTTTCACATATGGTTGGAAGAAAAATGGCGGACGAGAATACCTACTTTTTTAGAGCTCTAAATAAACTTAAACCATGTAGTATGTAGACTTTAGCAATCTCTGATTACTTTTCAATGTATAACTAACACTTCCCCTTATAATCATACATTACTAAACGCATCTTAAACCTAACTCCTTAACATATAAGTTATGTTTAACGCACGATAGCGGCTTTGTCAATATATCCGCTACCATATCATCCGTTGGTTTATATTTAATATCTATAATGCCATTTTCATACGCATCTCTTATAAAGTGATACCTTAAGGGTCCATACCTCAGTAGGTCTAAAAAATAGGTGATTTTTGTGAATTTTTTGTGAAGAAAGTGAACAAAATAAATCATTCAATATTATTGGATTATATTTATGATACTTTTAAGTAGTTATACAAATTTTTTCAGTCCATTTAAATAATTTGGCGAAGCGGAATACTGGGCAACGCGCGGAATAGGTTGCTCCATGGCGGAAGTCCTCCAGATCGTAAAATGTATCTGAAACATCGAATCAATCAATTTTCCTGTTCAGTACAAGTGTCCCTATAGAGTAGACTAAAAAAAATTATTTTGAATAAAAATTCATAAAATAGCGGCAGTTTAAAAAAAAAAAAAATTAATTTTTACTATAAATTTTCGATACTTTTTTGCTTATAAAAAATTAAATATTGCATATATCGATATGATTGTAGTCTACTCTATAGGGACACTTGTACTGAACAGGAAAATCGATTGATTCGATGTTTTAGAAACATTTTACGACCTGGAGGACTTCCGCCATGGAGCAACATATTCCGCGCACAGGTCGCCGTTGCCCAGTATTCCGCTTCGCCAAATGGGCTGAAAAAATTTTTATAACTTGTGACGTGACATTTGTCGCGTCCGCCGCCCAGACGGTAGCTCGGCCGAGGGGAAGGTCAAGGATGGCGCCTCGACTCGGGTCGAGGAAGGGCTACCCGCGTTAACTAACCTTTTTTGAGAGACATTCCGTAGGGATGACAGGTGGTGCCGGAGCGTGGGATCACGACCAAATGTAACGACGATAGTCGCGACGAGGGAGGAGCGGGCGCTCGGAGGACGCACGGCGGAGTGGTCGGCCGACGGGCGGGCCACCGGGACCTGCCGCTGGAAAAGCGCCGGAAATGTCTCGCACAGCGTACCACGGCCCCGCCGCAGCATGAGCACGGGTGCATCACTGCGACTGCAGCGCGGGTGGACGACCCGCACACTTCACCCGACGGCGCCCCGAGGGCCGAGCGGCGCCGCCACGGCCTGGCCAGCCGGGCGGGAAACCGCGAGGGGCCCGCGCACAACCAGCAGCCAAGTCAAACGGGCCGCGGGAAAATGGCGGAAACCGTCTGCAACGTCGCGAACAGGGCGACACACACGACCAATCGGCGGGGCGGAAGAACCGCGAGCTTGAGGGCGCAAGTGCGGGGGTCCGGCGTGGTCCCGCCGAGCCGGTCGCTCCTCACTGTCGATCTAGCCGCGGACGAGGAGCCACCCCTGGAGGAGCGCCCCGACGCCGCCGAGCAGCAGCGAGCAGCCGAATTGTAAGATCTCCACTCCGGTGCTGCCTATTAATTGAGGGCTCGATCTCGGTCGCGACCCGGTGCCAGGAAGGCGTATATCGAGTAGATTGCCGTGTGAATCGGCCTGATTACGTGTCGTACTTAGATACCGGCTCCCGCCGTTGAGGATGCCGGGAAGATTATCGCGGCTGTTTGTCGGGATCGCGGGCGCGTGGCCGGCCGAGATCGTAGTCAGAAACATTATAACCCCTACTCGAAAGCTTGCGTATGATCGGCAGTCATTTCGCGTATATTGTCGTGCGTGTCTTGTGAATCGTGGACGGAGGCGTGCTGCGGGGGCGGCACGCTCCGGTGCATATTGTGTCTGTTGCGTGTCGGGTGCGGAAGTCCCGCGTGCGTGTCGGGAGGGACCGCGCCGGGCACCTGTTTAGAGCTGCGTATTTGGGTATATTGTTGCGTGTCGCGTACGGAAGTCCCGTGTGCGTGTCGGGAGGGACCGCGCCGGGCACCTTGGGGAGCATTGGGGTGCATCGCGAGCCTCGCGGATATCTTGCGCCGCGTGCGCGGGCAAATATCGTCGCGTCTGCTTGAAAGGGAATCTCGCGAGCGCGCCATTATCTGGCGTTGCATATATTGTGTCGTGCGTGTGCGTATTGAATAAATTACACAAATTTATTGGTATAATGAATATATTTGCG
>NW_020216728.1:4667-24473 GCF_003070985.1 Temnothorax curvispinosus | reverse complement strand
GCAATTTGAGTTTCTTTTAATCTACTCATTGCGTACACGTGAATTCTGCACGCGGTCAGCTTCGTCCGTGGTATTTAATTAACGCCATGAGGCATGTTTAATCTATATAAATACATATAATTGTTTAAAATATCTTGCTATTAACCTAGTTATGTATTTTGGCACAATAAACATTCATAAATAAAAAAAAAATATCTTGCTATTATAACGTTTGTATACAATAAACACGGTCGCACTGTTACATGAGATTCGCTCTTTGTCGCTTGTGGCGCTTGTCGCGCTTTCCATATTTTCCCTCTTTCACCCCGGCGCCAATGGGCGCGTTCAGTAGAGGGTCTCTAGCGTTCAGCAGACCAAGCTGCTGAGTAGCAGTCGAATGAGTCGAACGTGATTGGCTCTTACTTTTAGAACCAACCAATCAACGCAGAGTGTTGACAAGACGAACTCAACAGTTGTGTCTGCTGAACGCGGCCATTATAAGTACGCTTATTGATGAGTTTTTGAACGCAAGAGCGACGTTTCGCGACACGGTAGTGACATCTTGCGTGAGCAGTAGACGGAACGAAATTTGACAGCCGACGAGCCGCATGGAGACAGACATGGACGACGCGAAAACGTCAAAATAACAACGCGGAGATTTCGGAGAACAATAAGAACATGACTGATGAGAAGAACGAATGAAATATACGAGAGAGGTAACGCATCGAGAGAATTCGAGCGACAAACCGAAGGTATCTAATCCTTTGAGAAGAAAGAATCGAAACCGGAAAAAAAAATCGGAACGTTTTCGGTTTATCAAACGACGGAGAGATGTTTATAGTCACGAAGGAGATCGACAGTGAGAACATCGGCAAATTGTGCCGTACGTGCTTGCGGGAAGACGGCGACAAGATGGTATGTTTGTTCGTGGGACCAGCCGGTTCCTCGCTCGCTGCTAAACTGCGATCTCTCTCTTGTTTGGAGGTAAGCAACGCATTTTTCTTACCACGAATTTAACGTTAATTTATAGGGAGATTAAGTTTGCGTTTCGTGTGGATACTCGTAGGTCTGGCAGGGAGACGGCTTGCCTGAAAAGATGTGCGACCGTTGTGTCACCAGGGCGGAGTCGGCCCTTTTGTATCGAGAGCAGTGTCGCGCCGCCGACAGGGCTTTGAGGCAGGCAGCGTTGAAGGTAAAGGAACTTTACGTTCTCGCGCCCTAACCGCGCCCTAACCCACGTACCGCTAATGTCAGGAATATGTTCGAAATACAGGTATCCAGGTTGACGTCGTACACCACCGTCCCTGGCTGCAAGCTCTATCAGAATCAACAGAGTCAGGGATTCGTGCCCGTACCGAATTCTCACAGGACCCTGAAATGCGTGGAATGCGGCGCTGGGTTTATGAGTTATCAAGAGCTCTGTGCCCATAATCGACTACACTTGCCCTTCGTTCAGGATAACATACCCATGCAACATATGCACATCGTGGAGTCCCAGAATCCGTATCTTAATTTTACTCACGTCAGTTCGAGCTTCGCGAACGATGGTATGCCAAATACGCAATTATCTCCCCTAGTCAGACCAAATACGATGCATCCTATGTCAATGAACGAAGAAAGTTCGAGTCGACCTGCCTGTGCCTTACATTGCTCTCTGTGCAATCACACTTTTACCAATAGAAGACAGTTGATAAGTCATAATATTACGCACAGCACGGAGAGCGTCGATATGTCGTGCGACAATGAAAACATAGAGATTTGTGAAAATTCGAATCATATCCCGCAAAACTTGAGCTACGAAAGATCCATTCATTCCGTTGATAATCCTATTCAGAACTTGTCTTATCAGAGATCCACCGTGGACGACACCGACGGGATGCAGAACATAAACTTTCCAGAAAATATTGATCTCGACGGCGTCCAGGAAAGCAGCTCGGAACGCATGCAGAATGTAACGATACACTCCGAGAACGATGTATCGATCGCCGAAAACTTGAGATTTATAAAATCGCCCGGGAAAGACCGGCAACTCGCGATTGAATATCACGGATGTCCGAGCGACGACAATTACAAGCAACCTCTCGATATAAAAGCTGCGGAAGATATCCACGCTAAGAAGCATCAGTGTGAGATATGCTCGAGACAATTTTCGCAAAAGTCAAAATTATTTGCTCATCAATTGTCTCACACTGGCCAGCAACCATTTAAATGTCTGAGCTGTGGCAAAAGTTACGCATCGAAGAGTAAACTCAGCGCGCATATGAGACTACACACCAAAACCAACGTACATCAGTGTAAGGTGTGCGATAAAATATTTTCCTATCCGTCGTACTTGGAGGAGCATATAAAGGTCCACAATAAAAGTGATGATACATCGCAGAGCAAGGACTACGAATGTAACACCTGTAACAAGCGTTTCCGGCTTTTAAAAAATTTGAAAGCTCACGAAAGACTACATACTGGAAGGGGTTTGGTGCAATGCGAAATTTGTGATAAAAAATTTAGCCATAATTATAATCTAAAAATGCACTTGCGAACGCACAAGACGTCGAGGGTGCACAAATGCGAGTATTGCGACAAACGTTTCGTGCAGAAGGGTAATCTGGTCGAGCATTTGCGAATTCACACTAAAGTGAAACCTTTCGCGTGTAAGCTGTGCGGCAAGAGATTCGCGCAATCGAGTCATCTTAAAAGTCACGAAGCCTCGCACGGCACGTTGAGGCAACACCAATGCCGATTATGCGGAAAGAGATTCAAGCTGGCCAATCATTTGAAACGGCATTTAAATTTACATACTGGTTCGAAGACTTATAAGTGCAATCAGTGTAACCAAATGTTTTCGCAGTCCTTTAGTCTGACGAGACACTTAAAGAAGCATAACGAATCACATATCTAATTTATATAATTGTAGTTTATGTACATATGAAACATGTGAATGGCCATTGTGAATGCATGTTTTATAATTATTAGAAGAGGATAAGATTTTCCTTCGTGCGTGATTGTAATTATTTTTTTATTCTCTTAACTATTGTCTTCATGTTTTCTTAAGAAATCCTAAGAATTTTGAAGACCTAAGGTCTGAAATCTTAAATGCGCTTTTTGGAATGACTGGAGTAATACGATAACAAAAGGTAATCCTATTTTGTCGTAAAAAATTGTTTATTATACAATCTTGGTGCAATGCGAAATTTTAAATCCTTTATTTGTAACTTTTGAGGACCGTAGTGAGAATGTTCAATCCTTCTCGTAATTGTTCTTCCGTAATCGTTAACGGGGGCGATATTCTGATGATTTGACCATGTGCGGGTCTCGACAACAATCCAGCGTCTCTCAGCTTTAAACAGATGTCCCAACCCTCGGCGAATTCTGTAAGTAAAAGCCACCTTGAATGTATCGTAATAAAATTCAATATTTCTTGTTAAAAAAACAATATCGAAGGATGTTATTCGATATATTATCATTGGATAAAATCATAGTTTGCGAGATATGATTTTAATTTTACGTGATCAACAAATATGTTATCTTCACTCATATCGCGCAATGAATTTTTAATTTGACGACAATTTATCAGCGATATAACTGAATTATTGATTTGTTCGTGATCGTTGAACCTTTGTTTATCACAAGACCGGCGAGAAGACCGCGCCCACGGAATTCCGTGGCGATGTCCTTCGGCAGCTTTTCGAGTTCTTCCTTCAGAATTTTTCCGAGCTTCTTCGCATTCTCTGCCAAATTCTCCTCCTCCAGAATTTTAACCGCCTCCAAAGCAACCCGGTTCCCAAGTGGACTCCCACCGAAGGTACTTCCATGTGAACCTGTTTCCAGACAGAGCATTATCTGGAAAGAAACAATCAGTCTGAATTAAAGATCCTTATCGCGCCAAATGAGTGATTAACATCGCTTTCTTTCGAGATACGTAACGGCAGATACCGCATTATCGCCTGCTTGAAAGTTCAACAACAATTCAACGTTTTATAATAGGAACGTGTTGTCACGATAATGGTTATTAAAATATTTTACATTTTATAAAATCGCATAAATTTAATTTTCATGGAACTAGTATTAAATTAAGGAACGCCCAAAATAGAGCTAATATATTGAATATTATTTTAATGATTACGATGAAACTTTTTCGGATACCTGATCGTCCGCCAAGACACCGGAAACCGGATACATGCCACCGGAGAGGGCTTTTCCCAAGATAAGAATATCCGGTCTGCAGCCTTCGTGATCAACCGCCAAACGCATGCCAGTTCTGCAAAGACCAGTTTGCACTTCGTCGGCAATCCATAGAACGTTGTATTTCGTGCATAGTTCTCTTACACGTTTCAGATAACCATCCTGAATGAAAAAAAGTAAAAAAAAAAAAAAATGAATTGCTATTGGCAAAAAGATAACGATCTCACTAATATTCCAATATCAACATGAAGGCAGAAGGCACTCTACGTGATTTTCTGCAGTAAAAAGCAGCTTAAAAATAATTTCTCAGTAATACTCGCATTAATATTTATAATGCCGTGTGTTTTCGTATTAACTCACAGCCGGTATAACGACGCCAGCTTCTCCCTGAATGGGTTCCATCATGAACGCGCAGATATTGGGATTCTCCTGAAACTTTTGTTCCAGAGCTACCAGGTCGTTGTACGGCACCTTTTCGAAAAGGGGCACGTAAGGACCAAAGTCCGTGTAGCAATTTGGATCCGTCGAAGCCGATAACGCCGCTATTGAACGGCCCCAGAAGTTTCCGTTGGCGAACACAACGGTGGCCTTGCCGCTCGGCACTTTTTTAATTCTATATCCCCAGCGTCTGGCCATTTTTATGGCCGTGTCACCACCTTCGACACCTACGAAAAGGAAGGAATAAACGCTCCAACTCTTTTGGTCTTCTACAATGAAGAAGCTTTTGCTTATCGCAAGCAGTATTAAAATCTTTCCGTGATAATTATTGAGATACTAAAACTAATTTTTTTAGAAAAAAAAGTATCCCAATTCTTGTTTAAAGTCCGCACCTGTGTTCATAGGTAAAAACCGATCCCATCCCAGGAGTTTTGTCAGATATTCTCCAAATTCGCCGTGAGGTTCCGAGTAGAAGGCTCTTGACGTGTGCGCCAGCTTCCCGGCCTGATCTCTCATCACTTTCACCAGACGCGGATGACAGTGGCCCTGATTGACGGTAGAGAATCCTGCCAAGAAATCAAGATATCGTTTTCCATCGATATCCCACAGGTAGCATCCTTCCCCGCGAGAAAGAACAACTGGCAGCGGTTTAAAGTGTATACCGCCGTACTTGTTGTCGCGATCGATCACTTGCTGGGAACTCAGGAATCTTCTCTTTTCCGTTTCTCTTACGATGCTGAAGAATCTCTGTCTCATAGATTGCAAAGCCATGTTTTTCTCCTCACCCTGCAAATAGTTGGAATGTTGTAATGTTGCTGCAATATCGCCGAGTGTTGCATTTACAAACCTCCTTTTTGTTAAGTATACAAGTTAAGTTTACGAGTAAGAGTGCAAGTCGTCAGAAAATAAGCATCTGATGGCGATTCTGCCAATCTTGCTTTTATATCAGGGTAAAGAAGATATGACAAAAGATACGGCGGGATATGATTACTTATTTACTGGAATCGTGTATACATATAAGCATTGCGACAGAGGGATTTAAAATAAATGTCTTCATACAGAACCATATCTGATAAAAAGTTCAGAGTAAAGGCGCCAGTACGCCGAAGTAAACGAATCACGATAAACAATACAATCTAAGGCATTTTTACATTAAGTCCATTAAGAGGAAATCGAAAAAACAACAAAAGAAAATTATGATTGTTTTGCATTTGATTTGAATTTAAACTCTTTTATTGATAATATAATTTTCAGGTTCTTTAACTTTGTTGGAAATTTGACAGTGTTCATATAACACAGGAAAGAATTAAGTCTAACGTAAATATTAAGAAAATAATGCTGTAGAAAATTAAAGATTATTTATACATTTTAATAAGAGACTTTAGACGATAAATCAAAGTCTATTAAAATGTATAATCTGAATAATTTTGCGATATAATCAATTAATCAAAATAATAATCTTATATTATTACTTGGGAATTTACTGATTGCAAGCCATGCCTATATGTTTTTCGATACATATTATCTCTCGCGTCGTTGCACTAGGAATACATCATTATTTGCGTAGAGAATGTTATCGTACGAAGTTATTAATAACTTGAAATGAATAACTCATTTGTTACGTTAATTACATTTTTGCTCGAGATAATAATACGATTACATACAAAGTGGATTATTCGGACTTTCTTTACGAAATAGAACATTGTAGTCATTATAAGCGACGATAATTGTGTTCGTTTGCAACGTTCGACTGTTTTATGAAAAATATTAATAATTTGATATACGTCAATGCACTCATGACCGATTCAACCTCTTGTCTCTTGTATGTGTTGCTTGATAAAATTCCGATCTGTCAAAAATGATGAACTTTTTCGATATACCATATATGCGATATGGATTAACTTTACTGCACAAATATTGTCAAGATAAAAATAACAATGGACACATTGCACATTTTTAAAATAAAATTATATACAAAATGCGCATATTGGGTAGATTAAGAAAATTATGTGGGTATAGAATATCAATAAATCACATTGTTAGCATTTTCACAACGTAATCGTAATTCGCATTTTATTCGAACAATATAAGTAATATAGTACTTAATTTTATAAAGTGTGGAGTGTAGTATTTATTATTAGCATCATTACGCGCTTGATAGATCTGTCGATCGAGATATCGGTTCTATTTTTTAGTCAGCAAAATATTAGCAGTATGCTAACAGTTTGCCAGCAGATTCGAGCAGAATAGCGTCAGCTGGAACTACGTAATTCGTGTTTTGCCAGCAAAGCATGTCGATATAATCTGACAGCAAATTATTAGTAGAAATCGAGCAGAACTTCTCATTTCATAATCATTTAAATGGAATATATTATTTTAATACTTATAAAAAATATGTATTTATATACACAATATATTATTTAATTAAATGGTTATTAAATGACAAATCTGTCATTCTCTTCGGTTTCTACCATCATGTTCTGCTAACAGATTTTGCTATTTGAAAATAAATAGTCAATATCTAAAAAGACAAGTGAAAATCGATTTCAGGATGGCGAGCTAACATCAGTTACGTAGATTTCGAAATGAACCGTATTCGAGTCGGACTGAATCATGTTGCGATATGTTATTTCCCATCATGTTCTCCTTGTGTCTGCTTCAATATTAAATAATGTCCTGCTTATTTTTTGTGCCGCGTGAAGCGCTATCAATTCACTTGCATATTAACGGTAACACATTAAAATTAAAATAACACATAAATGATATACAACAGGTGTCCGTTAGTTATACGTGAGAATAGTCTTAGAAATGATATCCGCGCACTCGCGTATCTGTTCCTCCGTGATAATTAACGGCGGTGCCAGACGAATGATGTGTCCGTGCGTCGGTTTCGCCAGGAGCCCGCGTTCCTTCAGCTTCAAGCAGATATCCATGGCGTCGATTTTTTCATTAATGACGACAGCGTTCAAGAGGCCTTTTCCCCTCACTAAAGTGACTATCTCTTTCGGCAGCTTGCTAAGCTCGTCTCTGAGCACATGACCGAGCCTCTCCGCATTCTCGGCAAGTTTCTCTTCCTCCAGAACTCGAAGCGCCTCGAGGGCGATTCTGCATCCCAGAGGATTACCACCATAAGTTGACCCATGCTCGCCAGGCTTGATTGTGAGCATAACGGGGTCGTTTGCTAGTACACCGGAAACGGGATAGAATCCTCCGGACAGGGCTTTACCGAGAATCAAAATATCCGGCTTCACGTTTTCGTAATCCACCGCGAGCCGCCTCCCCGTTCTCGCCAGGCCGGTCTGCACCTCATCCGCAATCCACAAGACATTGTTCTTCGTGCAAAGCTCTCGAATTCCTTTCAGATATCCGTCCTTTTCGAGGAACAGAGACAATTTTAAGGATAAAAAATCGAAGGTGGCTTCCTTCATGCTTAAACATTTGCATGTGAAAGCTTACCTTGGGAACTACAACGCCAGCTTCACCTTGGATAGGTTCCACCATGAAAGCACAGACATTTGGATCGGCGAGAGCCCGTTCAAGTGCCGGAAGATCATCATAGGGCACGAGCTCGAAGCCCGGCATAAACGGTCCGAAACCGCTGTAGCTACTTGGATCGGTGCTTGAGGAGACAGCGCTCAAAGTTCTTCCCCAGAAGTTGCCCTCCGCAAACACTATCTTGGCCTGATTCTTCGGTATGCCCTTGCACGAGTATCCCCATCTGCGTGCCAATTTGCATGCCGTTTCACCACCTTCCACGCCTGTGTTCATCGGCAGCCATTTGTCATATCTGAAAGAATAAAATTCTTTTTTGAAGGATTATTTTAATCCGGATCTTTGTTTAAATTATAATCTAATTATATACTCCAAATCGTGTATCTTCTGAAATGTTAAATATTAGATTTCCGAAATAACGTAACACCATGTATATACACTTATCTTCTACTTTCGTTGATCTCTTATTTAGATTTCGTTACGTCATCGTTTATCTTATCGATAAGCTTGGGTCTCAAAGGTAACACTTTGAAAAGTTTACCTGAAAAGTTTCGTGATATATTCTTCGAATTCACCCAAAATATTAGAATAAAACGCTCTGGACGTCAGAGTTAAAATTTTCGCTTGATCGACCATTGCTTTATAGATTCTGGGATGGCAATGGCCTTGATTAACTGCCGAATAAGCGCTTAGAAAATCAAAGTATCGTTTCTCCTCGACGTCCCACATAAAGACACCCTGAGCTCTGCACAGAGCCACGGGGAGTGGATGATAATTGTGAGCACCATATTTAGATTCTCGATCGAACACTTGTTGAGACGTAAGCGTTCTGTGACATTGAATGCGCTAAAAAAGAAGAAATGTTTAAGTTAATCTCGATCTAAAGTGCTTCAAATATTCTCTTTCAAATGTTTTAATAATAATAAAAAAGTTGATTATAAGTAAATAAATTAGGTAAGATTATTTTAAAGACGTAACTTAATGTAATAGTATTTCCAACTTATGTACATATACATACGATTATCCTAAAATTATGATAAAATGCTATATTACCTGAGACAACGTTCTTGCTGATCTTTTGATATTTAGCAATGCCATTCTCGTTATTGGCTCCATCGTTTAGATTTTTACTTCTTTGTTAATTAAGACGGCGGTATACTAACCACGACCGAGAAACTTGATGTTGGAAACTCTTTGAACTGTGAACTAATTGTAAGTGGGCCACTGTAAATTGAAAATACAGTTTTCGCGACAGCTGCTACTCTGCGAATTATAATGAAGTGAAAGTTTGTCAGAACGCAACTGTTCCATTAATTCTGAAATATTAATTTCGATATTTGGTCGAGATTCGCGTACAAAATTATCAGTGATTAGCGTGATCACTTCTTCTACCGACCAAACTTTAAAATTATGAATTAATTTTAACTTTTAAATTAATTCATGCATATAATATAATTATATTATACACAGATACTACGTGCAATTTTACAATCAAAGTATCTTTTAGATATTCTAATATCGAATTATTTGTTGATCCATAATCTCTTAATCCGCTAAAAGCCATAATTATACAATTTAATTAAATCGTATTTGTTTCTATTTTATACATTAAATTATTAAGATAATTAATAGCGCACCAACTAAAGATTAAATATTAAAAGCTTGAAAACAAGTGTTATTTACTAAAATAATTCCTTCTCAATAAACTTTTCCCCAATTATAACATTAATAAGTTAACGAACGTATAAATTCTACTATACTCTTACAAAGGCTGCAATTCAATCAGTCCAGCAGTCACTGATCGAATATCGACACAAGCGGACCCCAACGACTAGTCAGACTGGTAAATGATTGAGTTCCTCGTGCTTTAGGTCAAGTTTTATTTATCTCAATCGTTCGAGTCGAAGGATACCATCACTACATGCCTCTTACTACATGTACGCAATACAAGTAGTCTTATTGCTTTCTCACCGACTGAGTGTCCTTGTCGCACATATTATCGCTGATAATAACAGTAATAACCGCTCTCATATCTACGTATAGACATGATAGAAGCACACGGAAGATTTCACGAATTAACGTAAGTAGAAAAGACGGGATAATTTTGTGATTTACAAACGATTCTGAATCAACAATTTTTTTTTATTTCAAAATTAAGTAACGATTATTTTTTTTAAATAAGAAAAAATTAAATTAAATTAAATTATATAGTAAATTGAATTAAATTAAATTAAAATATTTCTAATAATTATATATATATATATATATCTTTCAATAGTTGGGGCTACAAATAAAATTATCGTTACTACAACTAATTACAAAAATACTTACATTTTTAAAATTAGAATTAATTATTAATTTCAATTCCTTAATTTATTATAGATCCAGTGCCAGTTTCACAGAGGTATAATGCCCACGTATTAAAGTTATTATGAGTGATGATAAAAATCAGTTTCCGTTTTCTATAGCATTTAAATGTGAGACAAATTCGAAAAACTAGGAGCAATCTTAATATCGGTTATACCTTCGTCGCATAATATATATAATATATATAGAATATAATACATTTTTATATTATGTGGTATAAAATATTAATTATGTTTTGTGAAATAATCAACTTGTTGAGTTGTTCCGCTTTGTTGCATTGATTCAATTGCTTTATTGACTATCACCTCCGACGTTTCCTCCGTTATCTAAAATAAAATGTAAAATCTGGGAAAACATACCCATCACATTATATTAGAGTATTATAATTTAACCAGGAGTCCTACATTACTAATGGTATCTAATATATGATCCGTGCTTTCACATCTTAATAATAGACGTCTCAAAGTGGTTAATGTAACAACGGCAACGAATATTAAAATTCGATATGCTCCGACAGTTATTTTATCCCATATCCTGTAACAAATAAATATTTTAGTAATTCTACAAGTATGTGCTATTACCAGTATCAAAAATCACTAATAAAGTTGCAATACAATTGCAGTTTTTATGACAACACATTAATCATTCATACTTAGCAATAGATCCATTACTTATTATGCCAGCAAAACACGAATAAAACCACGCATCGTATGGAAGATTGTAAAGTGCATCAATTTTAACGAGATGCTTGTATAATTCTACGTCTTCTTTTTCCAATAGTGCGTATGTACAGTCTTGCAATTTCCCAACTTCTTTCTGCAGCTTTTCAACTTGCACAAAAAATCCGGATAATATCCAATATATGTCCACTAGCTTCTCTTCTTCCGATTCAACATCAATCACATGCCACAGGGTCTCGGCCATTTTGCTCATAGCTCTGGAATAGACAAAATTCTGTTACAATATAATAATTTTGGCTATCATACAAAGTATCTATGAATTTACAAAGCCAATGCGTCCTTCAAGATATACAGAGAAAAGCTATCGAAAAAATTCTGGATCTCAATATTAAAACTTAAAAAAATTGAATTTGAGTTTAAAAGTATGCAACAATATATTGAATAATGCAATGAACCTGTATAACGGAGTTTCCAATTGAGCGGTCATATCAACTTTTGCTCTTCTTTTACGTAACAGCCACATCGCTAAGAATATTAGATGAGGCTTTGTAAAGTCGTTTATGACCTTGGTGACTCTCAGTGCTCTCTGCAAATCCTGAAATTCCGCCTTACGCTGGGCCATTATAAACCCCTGACTCTCTGCGTAAACTGGTACAACGTCGAGTAAGACTTTCCAGAGGAAATTTCTATACATAGCGGGTACGGTGAATCTTAAGCAAAACTGCTTCAGCTTTGTCTTGTCAATTGGGCGTTCCTTCAATAATATCTCCAGAGACTTCTTTTCTTCGACGCTGCGAAATCCCACCTGTCATTTAAAAGAAATTATATTCTAATCACGTAGCAATCTGACGATGAATATATAGCAGTATATAATTGTCGCTTCGATTCGAAGAACAAATGGATCTTGGATGAATTTTACCTTTTCGTAATACTGCGAACGAAAGTTCCGCTCATCCGTCATTTTTCTGGTCTCGTCGAGGTAGAAATAGGTAGAAAAGAGAATTAGGCGATAATTAATATTAAATTTAAACGAGATAAGAAAGCGTTTTTACTGCAGCTCTATATTTTCATTCTGCATTCACTTGTACGTATGGTTGCACTGACTCATGTGTTTACGTGGATATCTGTCTGCTGGACCACGGGGACCTAACCTGAAATGATGTTTTATATTGGACAATGGACCGCTCGAAACGCCACTCGCACCCATTTTCAACGTTGGAACTATTTGGCATATCCATTTTCTGGCACTGTCGATAAAGTCTCTCCCCTTGGTGCGTGTCCGTGCTGCGCTTATGATTTTCGTGTTGTGTAATTTTACATAATATATTTTTGCAATATTAATAAGTTCAATTACTGTACACCGTACATGCAATAATAAAATTCAATTGCATAATTTTAGTTGATCAACTGTACGTTTTTATTAGCCATCCATTTGACTCACGTAGTGTCACGTACCAAAGTTGCATATTCAAATATTTCGTCATTATTAGAAAAACGTGATAGACACGGAAACAAATTGATTTCGGGAAAACTGGCGTCACAATTCATTTAATTAGTAAGAAAAACCTGCATCAATTCTTTGTAATAATAACATTTAACTATCGTGTATATAGATTCGGCATTCGAACTTGGCGATCGCACGCGTCGTGTCGCGCGCGGGATCATTATGAAGTTGGCGACGTTGGCGTGGCGTCACTACTCACTCTATTCACTTCACTCTCGAATCTCCAGTCGTCGCGAACGGAACGTCTAGCGGATACAGGATGGATCATGGATCCGTTCGTCGTGGCATGTTTAACCGGTAAGCGCAATCGTTATTGGGAGCTTCATATTCAATCGTGTCTTAATATTTGACACTCGCGCGACGTAGATTCGACGCTCGGTACATCGCTCAAAAATATTTCTCGCGATGCGTTCGTTCGGCCGAAATCGATCGCGCGGGATCACGGGAGAGATGGTGCATCGTGACGTCACTCTCTAATTCCTCGTCATCGCGAACGGAACGTCGCGCGTCGGCGGGTACAGGACGACGGGTCTATTCGTCTTGGCTCGTATATAATCGCTATAATCGGTAAGCGCAATCGCTTATGAGCTTCCGTATTCAATAGTGTCTTAGTATTTGGCACCCGCGCGACGTGTAGATTCGAAGCTCGATACATTGCTTAAGATATTTCTCGCGATGCGTTCGTTCGGCCGAAATCGATCGCGCGGGATCACGGGAGAGATGGCGCATCGTGACGTCACTCTCCAATCCCTCGTCGTTGCGAACGGAACGTCGCGGGTACAGGACGGGCCTATTAATCGCGGCACGTTTAATTAATCGGTAAGCACAATCATTATAAGCTTGAACTCAATCGTGCCTCCGGTATTTGACGCGCATACGACGTAGATTCGACCGGTACATCGCTGACTTCATAAAACGAGTATTTCGCGAGATGCGCGTTTAACCGAAATTCGTCGCGCGGCATCATGGTTAAGATAGCAGCGTCACTCTCGAATCTTTCGTCGCCGTGACGTCACGGCGCATACAGGACGAACCTAGTTGTCTCGTATTTAATCGTGTCTTAATATATTTGACACTGGCGTGACGTGTAGATTCGACGCTCGGTACGTTGCTTAAAATATTTTACGAGATGCGTTTGATCGAATCTGTCGCGCGAACAGTCAAGAGAGCGACGTTCATATTTTCCGGATATCGCGTTCCGCGAATATTTATTCTTATAACTTTAACTCGCTTCATCTGCTTTATAACGTGCGAATCTAATCACCGCGGCGATTTGTCGCGAAATCACACGCATTTCCTGCAATCCTGCATCGATTTTCCGTCCGAATGTAATACAGTTTGAGTCGTGCAAATGATTGACGTCGGGACGTTGGGAGTGCCGTATACGCAGCAATCATATAATAGTTAATTGTGTTTTAGCAAGCGCTGTAAATGAGCGGCCGCGGAGGAAAGAGGAGGAGGCCCAGGGAGGCGTCGAGCGACTGCGAAGCAACCACGAGGTGAGCAATTTGTTACTTATTTTATTAGTTACTGAATTTAAACGGTTTTCCTCGCGAGAATCACATGATTACAACGAGTATTCCATGCACTAATTATATAGTAATATAACGTAACATTATAGCTTATAAAATGTATTACATATTTTTTACATTTGAGAGGCTTAAAATATTTAATAAAGTATTTATATAAAATTCAACATACACGTAATATTTTACACCATTTAAAAAGTTATAATTATTTAAAATATAAATACGCAAGAATTAAAGATTCTATTTATCAAATTTTTTAAAGTTTTTATATAAAAAGATTTTGTGTAAAGTTACGTAATTTTTTAAATAAATATTTAATTAAAAGCCAGAAAACTACAAAAGATTAAGAATTTATGAAAAGAGATTAAGAATAAGAAATTATATAAATGCATGTAATAATTATTTTTGTAAAATATTGAAATTTAAAATATTAATTTAGATATTTATTTAAACATATTTATATTTTACAGATTAGTGTTGCATACGAGTACAACTCTATTACTGGTCGCACTGCATCGCACTGGTAAGTGCACTCAATTATATCCAATCTTAATCTCGAAATTAAATAATTTTATATTTGCTAAAAATCTTGTAATCCTATCTGTGCATACAAAGCTTGACAAGAAATGTAAAAATATCTTTATTAAGTTTGAAACAATTTATCAAAATATAAGACTTAAATTTTAACATGGTCTGGTTGTAAAATATTTTATAATTTTTTCCAATTTCTGCATTTTAAAATTTTAACTTTTTTATCAAGTAATTTATGCATATCTAAAACAAATAATTTATTCTATCGCTTAATAAAGTTCTGTTGCATGTAATGTAAACGTACAATAAACAAACAAATTTAATAATAATATATATTATATCAATTATATCAATTATAATAAACTCTATTTTATAGCTTTTTTTATTTTATGCAACTTTGTATGCACATACAATAAATCGACGAATAATAATTATTCAAGGAATTAAATTACTACTCTATCTTGACCTATCCATATTTTAAAAGGCAACAAATTTATATGATATACTTATATCTATAATATTCTTATACCCTTAACTAATAATTGCACTTTTGAAAATATATTAATAACCAAATAACCTGAATAAATGCATTCAGATATCAAGAAGTTTGTGAATATTTGACTACTGTATCTATTATCGTTGCGAATTTAAATTTTTATATATTAATAATTGCTAAGAAAAAATATTGTTTATTATTTCCGGTTTTTCTCATATTGTATTTACATTTATGTCTTATTTATGTTTCATATAATTTTTATAAATTTATTACTCATTTACATACATGCAACAGAACTTTATTAAGCGATAGAATAAATTACTTATTTTAGATATGCATGATAAAATAGAATAGAGTAATAAAATATTGCTTGATAAAAAAGTTTAATTTTGAAATACAGAAATTGGAAAAAAATAGAAAATATTTTACAACCAGAACATGTTAAAATATAAGTCGACTTATGTCGACTTATATTTAACCGGAAATAATTAACAATATTTTTTCTTAGCAATTATAATTAATATATAAAAATTTAAATTTGCAACGATAATAGATACAGTAATAAAATATTCACAAATTTCTTGATATCTAAATGCATTTATTCCTTAGTTATTAATATATTTAAAAAAGTACAATATTATCAATTAAGTGTATAAAAATATTATACATAAGTATATCATATAAAATTATCTTAGAATAGAGTAGTTAATTAACCATAATAATTTTTTAAAGCAGTTTATTAAAGCATTTAAATATATTGTAATATTTACAATTGGTTATCAGTACCCCATTTATTAATATTTGTCGATAAATTTGATGTATGTAATATATGCACGTGAGAAATCAAAAGCCAATTTCTGCTAGACAATAAAAATAGATTTTACGTGAGTTATGATAATCAATAATAGTGGATGACAAATCAGTTTGCGCGTAATTGTAATTACAAATGCATAACGATTTGTCATCTAATTTTTATACTATATTTACACAGATAACAATAATTTTTGATTAATTAATTTTTTCCTTAGACTTTGTACATAGCAAATAGATGTTAAATAATGTATGTTATAATCATCAATCGATATTCTGACATGTTAGTTGATAACACAACAAATTAATTATTACATATTTATAATACTTAAGCCTAAGTATTATATGCATATCACAAAGAAACTTTTTCTTTATGTTCTGCTCTTCTAATATCTTTTAAATTATAAATGTCATATAATTTGACAGTTTATTAAAAAAATTATTAATATGCAACATTAATAAGCATTTCCTATACCTGTTTTATATTTATACAGACAATGATGCATTTTTATTTCACACAGATATGTACAATGTACAATATATAAATATCTTTTTCTTATCTAGTCTTCCAGTCTATTAAGATACGCAAACCATGAAGATATTTAAAAAGTGTATATTCTGAAAGCATTAATAAACTTATTTTAGTTTTATTTTATCTCTTTCTCTTTTTCCGCATTTTTCGTTGTTTATTAATACTTTAAAATTTAATTAATTATGATGTATTTTAATATTCTAAAACTATTCTATATCATATCCTCAGGGTGTTTTTATTAGAGTTTCTAAAAATTTTAATGTGTGCCAAAAAAGCTTGACAATAAGTATGTAGCGATAACGTCTTTATTAAGCTTTGAACATAATTTTTCACAACACCTCCACGGAAAGTTCGACTTTCCATGTTTGTAGAGAGGGACGAAAGTGGCCAATTTCACGCCAGGGAGGAAAGTTGTTACTTTCCTCCCGCCAAACAAGGACGAAAGTGGTCACTTTCCTTCCTAGGGCAGAAATTAAAGTAACGGGCAAATTTTAAAACATATATAGGAAGCTTTCTAGCAAGTGACAAGTCGACACAAGTGTCGTTTTATCTTTGTTACTCATTGCCAAAAAAGAAAGATACAACGACGTTTGTGTCGATTTGTGTCGCTTGCTGGCTGTATCATGACTGAAGATACATCTGAATTACCATCTAAAATACAAAATAGAGGAAATAATCCAATCTTTTAATTCCAAAATTGTAGTGTAAATATTAAATTCACTAATTAATGCTTATTCTTTGTAAAAATTATATTTTTTAATTATATTCTAAAAATTAATGACGATGATACGAGTCAAGCGCGGTACGTGGCAAATAGAGAATTAATAGTTACAGAAGTAACGAATTAAAATGTATATACGTATATACATATATTCCAACTTAATAAACTGCGCGCCAATTATTTGTCGGACTTGAAACACAGCTATCGTTGGAACATTAATATTTTTCACAATAATTTCTTTACAGTTTTTTATATAATTAAATCGTGTAGATTTAATTCCGGGGAGGGAAGGGTATTAATGTTCCAACGATAGCTGTGTTTCAAGTCCGACAAATAATCAGCGCGCAGTTTATTGCGCCCATCGTGTGCTACTTTCGCCCCTTGGTGCACAATATACTATAATTGATTCGATTATTTTTATGTTACAGAAAATATCCACGCGCGGGAAGGAGTATCTTCGCATTTACCCAAGCAAAACTCTTCTTCTACTTGGGTAAACATTCAAAGACGGAGAAGCTAACGTACTCTCGACCGCCGAATTAATTGAATAAACGAACCGCAGCCGGTTCGTCGCGTTTGCTTCGGGAGTGCCGTTCAAGTAATCGGACTAAAGGACTTTTTTTAAACGGGAGTGCCGTACAGTATCGCGCGAGAAAGACTTTTAATGAAATTAGTCCGCGCGCGATTGTAGTTTATTATCCGCGAGTGTTTCTCGCGAGTGTCCTGTGCGGTGAAAAGAGGAAGCCTGACGTCTTGAGAGGAGGAGGAGGTCTGGAGAGAGACATCGGGCACCGACGGAGCAACCTTGGGGTAAGTATCATCTCTTAGCTACGTAAAATTAATAATTTGTCTCCATTTATTCGAATTGTTTTATTTAAATTTTGATAAGTTAAAAGTAATTAAAGAAAGAGAAGTTATCTAAAATGGTATTCTTGCAAAGATCTTTTTCGATAAACAGATAATTGTATTGCTAAATATTTTATTGAAAGACGAATTAGAGACGCGTAAGAATCAACTTTTCAAATGTTAATAATTTTGAGCGCTTTTTTAATTTAAATCTTATGTTTGTATGTTACAGTATCACCGTAGCTACGTGGCTGCATAACTCCGCCCGTTGCGCATCGAATCGGTGAGTCAATAAATAATTTTTTTATTGAGATAACGAATCTACGAATAAATAATTAAATAGATATAGAGCAATAATATATCTCGGTACATGCCGATTTACAATAATTTGTAGTACGAAAATATTACATTTCGTAGATCCATTGCCTTAAAATGGATGGGCTAAAATTGATTATGGGAAATATTTAATCTTGGTATCATTTGTATATTGTTGTATTTGCTGATTGTTATTGATTTATTGTGCGATTGTGCTTGAGGAAATACTCGCACGCTTCGCACGCACCAAGCTCGTGAAGAACTTATTAAATTATGTTAACGAACTGCCGCGTTTTATATAAATTACTTTTGAATAAAGTTTTTAAGTACATAAATTAAATTTTTGAATTTTTATTACATAGATCAATTTTATTTAAAACTAGAGTAAATAATAAATATTTTAGACACAAGAGAAACAAAAAGTAAAATAATTCCTTAATAATTAAAGTACCTAATGATTTTTTAAATAAAATTTTTTTAGATTTCTTTGAAAAATTATTTTTGCAACATTATATATATATTTTTTTCTTAAACAAAAGAGATAATAAGTAAAATATTGTGTCAGAGTTAGATGTTATAGGAAATAGTATTTGTAGATAGGGAAAAATTATGAGTTAAGATGTGTTTTATTTATACTTACCCATTTATTCATTTCCATATATTTAACCAAGATTAAATATTTATAAATCGATGCAAGAAAGCAATATATAGATATATTTAGAATTTGTTAGATAGAAAACGTGATAAAGTTGTTATTTATTACTAAAATTTATTTTAACGAAACATCGATTTTACCCTAATTTTTTGTAGCCTATCCATCTATTTTAAATTGAAAAATTGGCTTTATGCTAGATAAAGTCAAGTTATATGACGTGAGATTCAAAATATTCTGTCGAGATACTGAAAATTTAAATTATTTCAGAACTGATGATATAGTACAATTATTCAGTTTTGCAATAATAAATAACTACGTTATATCAAAATATCGTAAAATAAAAATTTGCATATACAATATCATTTAATTATTTAATTATAACAATGCGGTTATTGACTAATTATAATATCAATCGTGCGGGAAGTTTCTTTTTTTCGGATCTCACGTCATTTATTCTGTACCTATGGCCTAGTTTACACCGATCTCTTGATACGCGTATCAAATAGTATATTTGAACTAATCAGCCAATAATCAGACTTATTTACTAGTTATTTACTATTTAATACGCGTATCAAGTGATCGGTGTAAACTAGGCCTATATCTTATTTGATATATTTTCGATGCGACATTTTAGAACACTCTGAACCTATTAACTTCCGCAAATTTGGAGATATCTATCTATTTTTAATTTTATTATATTTTTCAGTCTTTTCTACCCCTATTTCATATATA